>NC_085876.1:9535964-9559189 GCF_034702125.1 Engraulis encrasicolus
AACTCAATTTTCTGTGAGCCTCCAAAAAACAGCCAAAATGCTGAAAAATCTCTGGCACTCTGGGTTACTCTTTTATGAAAATGGATGGCAGCCAATGAGTTAAAGCACAGTAAACATCGCTATTGGGAGGTAAGTAAGTAGGTACATTTTATATAGTTTTATATAGTTTTTATAAGGCACCTACACCTAGGCAAAATTACAACAGTACAATATATGCCTATTGGAAAACAACAGGATCTCTCCGAGCCAAGATACACCGCACAGATAAGCCTCTGCTCAATTGGAATTTGCTCAGCGCAACCTCTTTGTAAAAAAAAGATACTATTGGATTGTCACTGCCTGCAATAATGAGTGGGACTTAGACACCTCAGTAAAAACAAACTGATTTTAAGTGATTAGTTAGTGATAACTTACCGTGAAGGTTGTGCATCTAATGAGTACCAGAATGGAATGGAAAAGTAAAAGGTGTTTTGCATATGGAAAACTCAAAACTGTTTTACATACTCCTCCTTCTTTCTGTATTACCTCTGCCAACGAGACACCTGTTTGAACAACTTTACATATGGCCCAGGGGCTAAACATGACAATCTGCACCCTCTCCACTGTGCAGGCACACACACACGCCCATCTCATCATGATGATGGAAAAATACTCACAATCCCATTAATCCAGAGTTAGAAATGCTGATTCCTCCGACCCTGTCTGTATATGATGACCCTTTCAAAAACAAGATGGGTAACACTTTATTATAGGGTTACATCTATCAGTAGGCCTACATACAATGTTAATGCATGTATAAGTAAGTTGTACAGTATGTACTAAGCAAAATCAAACATTTGTTAGGTCTTTACTAAGGTTATATTGATAATAAATACTTAATTGTGCATGAGCAAGACATTTGTGAATACATGCCTAACAAATGTTTGATTTTGCTTAGCACATGCCTTACAAGTTACTTATACAGTATACATGCATTAACATTGTATGTATTAGTGCTAATAGATGTAACCCTAAAATAAAGTGTTACCTGAAGTGCGGTAGTCTGAAGGCAATATTCTCTAACAAAGTTTTTTTTTCTTTTTAAACGATTTCCTTGACTATACTTAATTTGCGACTGTATAAGACCCTGTCTGCATGAGGACCCTCTCAAAAACAAGATGTTCATCTCAACGGGCTATCTTCTATAGAATATGAATAGCAATACTGTGGAGAATTTGCCTGTTCCATTTATTTTTGATGATTTTATCTTCGCGCGCGCACACACACACGCACACACACACACACACACACACACACACACACACACACACACACACACACACACACAAGATGACAGACTGTGATAAGCATATAGACTGGTATTCCAAGGTTTAATGCCAGAGATGACCTAGCCTGTTAGTGCCCTGAACAAATACATGTATGTAATAATACACTTTAATTACTTTTTCTTTTTTTCTTTGTCTTCACATTAACAAAATGATGCTCAGTTTCTGTCAGTTCAGGAAGAGCAAAGAGATTGTGAATCTGATCCAAAGGCTTTGGAAATGTTGTAGTCTGTTCATGCCATGATTGCAAAACAAAAGGCAATCACCAAAATTGGCTCAATCAAAATTTGCTAAATAAGGCAGACTAAGTGAAGTTAAGTTGGGATTGGTTTTGCATTTTCAGTCACATGAGGTTTTCTGTCAAATGCACAAAGGCAACAGGTGCATGTGTTATGTGTTGGGATAATAGATGACTCACTAGCCTGCATCCTGCACATCTGATGAGATTGTGAATAATGTACAGTGGACAAACAGTGAACAATGAAAACCTGTGCTCATTTGATGTTATTGTTAACATAGTAGTGAGTGCATGTTGAGTGGCTATAAAAAGGGGTGTGCACACAAAACAAAAAAGGTTGTGCACACAAAAAACGCAAAAGTTCAGAGATCCATGCACAGCTTATTTGCTGATAAACGCAGGGTAATCAATACTTTAAAAGGAGAAAAGTTTATTGCACACTTGTTTGACTTTATGCTCTCCTCTGTGCGTCATCAAGTTTGCTCATTGCATTGTTGCTATTTGCTCTGAGTAAAAGAGCATTAAGTCAAACAAGTGTGCGGTAAACTTTTTCTCATTTTACAGTATTGAATACTCCTGCATTTACCAGCACCTAGAAGCTGGTGCATGGATCTTTGAACTTTTCCATCTACGTTTGGAAACGCTACAGGAAGTTTCTCTTCCCTTTGCATGCTTCTCTCACAATCATTGATTAAAACACGCACTTCAATCAAGAGGCATGTTTCTCATTCAAGGATGTAGATGCCGAGAGGATAATTTCTCAGCAATCACTCTTTGATCACCTGCTACAAGAAACTGTGATGGCAAATCTACATAGGCTAACAAAAAGTCCAAGATGTTCTATTTGGAGGAAAAGGAGATCCTCCTGAAATGGCACAGTATGGCAAATATTGGCAGAACAAACAAATACCAAGAGGACTGACAATGAACAAGAACTGGGCAACCAAGATCCCGAATTCAAAAGCAAGTGGGAGAAGATATTTAAAAAGTGCTTGATGGACTTGACTTGCCTCATTAATGATATCGTCGGGTGTGGTGTTTTTTTGGCCTAAGATAAGATGAGATGAGATGAGATGAGATGAGATAAGCCTTTATTGTCTCTTCAAGAGAGACATTTAGTTTGGACATGAGCGTGTGATTTATCACCAAAAAAACAGCACAGCAGACAGACAAATGGCACATGTATACTAAACATATAACAAATATGTATAATACAGTTTTTCTCGATTGCTTACACACAATTTCTGGTACTTCACACACAATTCTCTGAACATCTCACCCATTTCCCAACTCCCCTAACCAATGTCACTGAACACTAAACACAATTCCTTCTTTACACTCACATTTCAGTTTTAAAACACACTCTTTTCAAACCACTAGACACAATTCTCTGGATTACACACAATTTTCAAGAAAAACCCTGGTTGTCGCATTGAAAACACTCTCATTCAAAATATTAAAATCAACTGCCATACTAAGTTCACTTCCTCATCACATGGGCAAACTCTCTTCATACCGGTTTACAATCTGAAATCATCACCCCATAAGGACACATATTGCATGTCATATTGATGAAAAATGAGTGGATGCAAGGAGAAAACACATTTGTTTAGTTTTTGAACTCAAAAATATGTTATACAAGACATCACTTTCATGTGGTTACCCAATATTTTACAATAAATTAGTGCAATTTTTTAAATGATAAAAATATGTAAAATATATGAAGAGTTCAGATGCAAAACCCCCTAACTCCATTTCTGAAGACCTGCACTTCTATATTTTTAGAGAACCCCGTTGTTGGTTTGGTTTACATTCATGTACTTGATAATACATATAAATAGTTATATTACATAAATAAAATACAAAAATATGCAATTTTGATAGCTTTGTATTAAATAAAAATAAATTAAGATTATTTTCTGAAAAGGCACTTAGGGGGTTTTGCATCTGAACTCTTCATATACACATCTGTGTACTCCAAGTCTAAAAACAATATTTCAGTATTTTACTACAGAAAAATACCCTCTTCAGTAAGTAGAACAATGAAGAAAATACGTTTCTACTGTGTTTAAAGTTGATAGAGTTTTACCTTGTGCATATTAGTGTTCAATGGTTCACATAAGAGTGTATTAAAATGACTGCTTGTGTGTGTCATTTGAGAACAAAATGACCTTTTTAGAAGAGAGTACATTGTTTTGAGACAAGACGTGCATTTTACAGAGGTAGTGAGGAGTTTTGCCCGTTGTGTGTGAGGTTTGGAGATTTGTGTGTAGAGTTTTGAGAATTTGAGAACTGATTCCGAAAAATGCGTGTAAGCAATCGAGAAAAACTGTAAACAAGGAAACGTGTAACATGTAAAGAGACAGCTGCTGTTTGTGTAGTTCCTTCCATTCCTCCACAATAATAGGCCAAAACTACAGTAAACATATTGTACACTAAAATATGGGGGGAAAGAGAATAAATAAATATTACACGTGTAATGAAAAAATATAAAGAATCCCCACACCACATACAAGCACGCACACGCACACGCAAACACACTTAGACCTACTATTCATTATTTATATCTGGCCATTGAAAATTTAAACCTATTTGTTTTACAGTTTGGGAGTCTGTATCTTCTTCCTGAGAGCAGTCATCTGTTTAATAATATGTTGTATTTGTTTAAAAAAATATTTACATACTTTCATACTTTTAGGGAACTTTAAATCTACACAACCTATAGGCCTACTGATGATGGCTGTAAAAGAATCGCTCAGTTTGAATCGCCCAACCATGCTTCCCCTGAAGTGTTCAGTCTGGCCACTATTAAGAGATGGAAAAGGTTAGAAACAGAAACACACACATACACGTACAGTACATGCATGTGCGTGTCACAGGTAGGGGGCGTACCGGCGCCCCCTTTTCACTACCAGCTACCCTGAGGAACATACTGCACACCGACAGACACACCAAAATCAAGTTTTAACCATTATATTTATTTTTCCATGCACTCATGTCAGAAATGTCCAATTCTGCATCAGTCCTTTTTCTCTAAAATAGTCCCAAATACTCAGTTTCCCACAAACCCCAAGTTCATCTTCGTGTGGCCTGCAGCGTTGTGTCTGGTCGCAGGCAACATCAGGTTCTCGTCTGGGCTCCTCTCCTGGGCGTGGCTGGGGGAACAGGTGGGGACAAGTCACTAGCCGGTGTTTGTGCTTACGAGCAGAGCTAGTAGGTTACTAAAATAAGCTGCTCAGCCAAACAGGGGGTCACTACTCGGGTGACTACAATTATTCGAGAATCAATCCACACATTAAGTGGTTCACACATCATGCTTAAGAAGGGAAACAAGGCACACAAAATGGCACAGCACACTAAACCAAACAAGAGTAGCGATCCCACTGTATTAACTGACTAGACTACTGTTAAAAATAAGAAACATCCCTGCCGCAGCACGGGGGAGAGAGAGAGAGAGAGAGAGAGAGAGAGAGAGAGAGAGAGAGAGAGAGCGCAGCACATCCAAGCGGGGGGCATCACGGGCATAACCACGGTGACCCGGTAACGAACGTGAACTTAACTCATTGAGGGGTGAGTGATCTCACCCCTCCATCTCCGACTTCGCAGAAACCCCTGGGCTCAGGTCACGGACTTCGTCGGGCACTATGCCGTCCGACTCTTCCTTCGAGCTCCAGCCGCCTCGATCCCTCGGATCGTCCAGAGTCCCGGTTCCATCTCACATTCTGGCCCCGTCCGGATACCGGCTGCGTATGCCTCCTCCGTCTGATGCGTGCTGGCCGTCGCAGTCTCCCTCTCCACGAGTCTTCTTCTCCAAGCCGCTTCCTAGTGCAGGTTCAGTTGTCCCAAAAATAAGGTTTAGGAACATTTCATATAGATTTTTCCAAATTGTGTTTTTTATCAACTACAGACCCCATAGTCTTCGGATCCACCTGTTTCCAATTTTTTTCTGAAGTGGAAACGCCCAAAATCCAAGATGGCGGATATATGGTCATATTCTAACACAATTGAATGTAATTGAAATTAACATGTCATATACATTTTTGGAATTGGTGTTTTTTTTATATTTCTTACACCCCTGAACACAAAACAACCTAATTCCACCCCCGCCCCTTAAGTTTTAGGACCAAAATCCAAGATGGCTGACATAACATATAGCATATTTGATGTTTTAAGGTCTCTAAAGTCACTGGTTTTTCTTGTATTTGTAATATTCACGATGGATACAGGACTGTTCAGTCAGCCATTACATGAACTTCATTAAAAAAATATTCAATCTGTTGAAAAAATTCAACATGACATCAGAAAAGGCATTGAACGGTTCTTTTTATGACCAGGTAATGTGTCTTATCCTATTTATTTGTAGGACCCCCTCTGAATACAAAACAACTTGTTTTTATTTTCCCTTTAACTTTCAGAAGAAAAAAATCCAAGATGGCTGTCATTATATCAAAATAAGGAAATGTTGGTGCTTTACGGTCTATAAAGCCATTCTGCAGTATTGTATGCTATATTGGTAATTTTTTGATAGGCGTATAACTGTCATTACATGAAATGTTATCAACATTTATCTCATATTTTGCCAAAATTCAACATGGTGTCCAAAAACCCTTGAATTAGCAAATAACCTAGATCTCATCTATATCTGAACTGACCCCTGACCTCAATAGCATAGCAGCAGGACAGGATTTATGACAGGAGTGGAGCCCTCTGTCCATCCTCATGATGCCTCAGTCTCAGAGGTAGAGCATCTGAAATTTGGGGTGACACACCTTAAATGTTGTGCGCAAATGTTGGCTTGCAATTGGCCAGCAACTAAACTCCATAGACTGATCAGGAAGTACAAGAAAATCCTATTAATTCATGTCATAGAAGAACTATCCAGAAGAATGGGCAATAGGACTAACTCATTCCACGCATTAATATATAGAGAATACTCTGTAGCATCATTGAGGCAGACATGTGCGCCGCTAGGGGGGGAAAGATGTTACAGATTCTAAGCACTGACAGCACTGACAGGGGACTTATGGGGGCCCAAAAATCGAATCTTTCGTGGGGCCCAACATTTCTGGCAGTGTCCCTGGAGGCAGACACAGTTTACATTCACACTTGTGCCACCAATACTTCATGATGCTTAAGGTCTTACAAAGGTATGATAGTGTGGCCATTACTAGGGTCATGGGTGTACTCTGACTGTCATGCCAAAGAGCCTAGTTCTGTGAGCAGAGAGCATGGCAAGATTGTTGGAATTGGAGGAATGCAGCATCCCAGGCAGAACATTTGGTTTCATAGCCTTCAGATAAGCTGACCCTGAAGCAACTTTGTAGACCTTGGCCTTGACATAGGCAGCCAAACCAGTGCATATGCAATACTACTGTACAGGTAACACTGCATAACAGGTACTGTACATGAATGGATTCATAGTAATTTTTGTTTGAGCAATAATTTGGACCTGCACAAAATCTTTTATAGACTTGAAAGCGCCATGATAATATTGAATTTGCTGTATGAAATCACGGCCGTCTTGGATTTTGTAATTGATTTAGTTTATGTTATGGCTGACTTGTTACTCATGTAACAAATATTACCAATAAAAGTCAACAATGGCTGTATAGACTTAAAAAAAATCTAAATACGCCAATTTTGCCATATATGATGTCAGCTATCTTGATTTCCCCACTAAAAAGGAAGAACAACATTGGAAACAAGTTATTTTCTATTAAATGTAATTGCCCTGGGAAAAAAAAAAAAAAGATTAACTGATGAAATTCAATCCTTAAAACAGCATTAATGGCGAATGTTCTGTACACAATGGCAGCCATCTTGGATTTGCCACTAAATATTAAGGAAAAAATTGGAAACAGGTGGATTTGTATTCGGGGGGGTCCTAGAAGTTAAAAAAATGCTGAATGGTAAAATCTATATGAAATGTTCCTAAACTTACAACTGAACCTGCACTATCCCCTTCTGTGTCTCGAACCTGACATATAAATGTTGGCCTCCCCAGTGCGCTCCAATCGCACGTTTCCCCTTATCTCCACACCTGTATCCATTCATCTGATTGCACACACTTCCACGGCAACTCATAGGGGGCCGCCATGTCTGTTTACTCGTGTGTTGCACTCCAAATGTCCCTCTATGAAACAAGCGTCCAATATCGTGGTTCCCTCCCCCACTTGACATAGTCACCCCTGTGACATGCGCACACAAATACACAAATGCACACACACACACACACACACACACACACACACACACACACACACACACACACACACACACACACACACACACACACGCACACTTGATTACCTGTACTTTTATTTAAGCACCAGGGTTCAAGATCCAAATATTTTGGGAAAGGTATTTGACATGTTGAACACAAACACAAACACAAACACACACACACACACACAGTTTACCAATGCACAAAAAGAAAAAGACAGCGGAAAATGCACAAGGGGGAAAACTTTATTTCCTGTCTCTCTCTCTCTCTCTCTCGCTCTCTCTCTCTCTCTCTCTCTCTCTCTCTCTCTCTCTCTCTCTCTCTCTCTCAGAGAATGGACATGCTTAGCTGTTTGCTGTACTTTGCTTGTGATACAGGCATCTGATCTACCTCATCAGTGTTACAGAGTCAGCACTCCACACACACTGTCATATGTCACGCTAAGGAGCCTGGGTGTTTGGTGTAGTGGTCAGAGCACCATGGTACCCCAAAAGGTCAGGGTTTGAGAGTCCCGGTGGGGACATCAAAGGCATACCCAGCTCTGTTAGTCATATGAAGAATCCCAGGATGGATAACGCTGGTGCAAGCGACTCCATGGATTGTAGGGCTAACTGGAATGGGAGAAGTATGATGGGTGGTACATGAGGGACACCAAGAGTGTATGAAGTGTACGGGTCCGCTACTTAATGGGGAAGGCAGTGTAATGGAGTAGCCATCACTAGGATTGTGAGTGCACTCTGACTGTCACACCAAGGAGCCTGGCTCTTTGGAGTAGCGCTCTGAGACCCAGTAGGGTACCCCAGAAGATCCGGGTTGCTACACACCTCTTTGGATCAGAGTACCCCTGTTTCTCATCAAGGAATATCTGCTGAATTCTCCAAACTTTCAATTACATGGAGATAATGTAAAAGCCAAAAGATAGTAATAGTTTTGTGAGAACTGATTTAAGACAGGAAATTGTCCTTATAGCACCTCTTTAACTTCAATTACTTAAACGTTAACTTCAAAAACTTACATTTTTGCTGCTGTAGTACTAGGCGTTAGCTCTATTATAGCAGAAGCTTATTTTTTCGGTAGGGTAGAATGCCCTAATGTGGGACGATGCCTAATGTGGGACACCTTAAGGTTTAAGGGGTGTAGCTTTGCCCCAAGTTGGTAAATGTTAACAAAACTTTAACCAAATCAAAGCCCTATCATCCTGTTAACATAATATCATTATTTAGTTTATGTACAGTAATACACCATGGAGGGGTTACAATCAAAGAAGAAGGACCCTGGGTGAAGTCCCTCAAATGGCAAATCACATAGCATTTGGCCAAATCTGCATAAAAACAACATTGTTAATTTTTTGATAAATATGTTGGGTAGGTATATGTGCATCAGAAAATAATGTGTGTTGTATATAAAATAATATAATATTTTATTTTAAACCATATTATTAAAAGTGAAAGTGAAAGCCCATTGGGAAACTCCAACTCCCATTGTCATTGTGACACAGCACTCCACAGCACACAAGTGAACACTGCACACAACACAATTGCATTTATGCCTCACCTGTGCAAGGGGGCAGCTCTCAGTGGCGCCCCATGGGGAGCGGTGCGGTGGGACGGTACCATGCTCAGGGTACCTCAGTCATGGAGGAGGATGGGGGAGGATGGGGGAGAGCACTGATTGCTCCCCCCACCAACCTGGCGGGTCGGGATTCGAACCGGCAACCTCTGGGATGCAAGTCTGACGCCCTAACCGCTCACCCATGACTGCCCATAGTGTGTCTTTAGTGTTGTCCTTAGTGTGTCCCACTTTAGGATGTGCGTCCCTAAAGTGGGACACAAGATTTGCCTAATGTGGGACAGTTGTAAAAGTAGTAATTTAATAAGTCAAACAATTACTATGAAGTCAAACACCATGTCCACATAAAACAATGGATATTTAAATGTATATCAAAGTTGTATTTCAGTCTTTCTGGACTAATCTATTAGAGCATAGCTATCAACACAACATTTGGGTCCAAAGACCGGAAGTTCTTTCCTCAAAAAGAGCAGCCATGTTGAAGCAGTCAATTGTGTGCAATGGGTTCAAACCGTTTCAGTCATATTTACCAATAAAAGACAGTAAAAATAATTAATAAAACATGATCTAAATGTGTACCTGATGTCTTTAAGCGTGGCAGATAACATTTTGGACTAATATTTTACTTGAACATGTTTTAGAGACCTTTTAATATGCACTGTCCCACAATAGGAAACCGAGTGTCCCACTTTAGGGATAACCACGGTTTACTCAAATTAATCAAATTAGAAACACTTAACATGTTTTTTTTATATTTTTAGTTGATTAGAGCACAACTAGAGGATTAAAAGGGTGTAATTTGTTTGTATTGAGATGTTGTCATTAAATTTTAATACACCACCAAAGTTGAAGTGGCAAAAACTGTCCCACATTAGGGCATTCTACCCTATTGAATTATCATTATTTTATTTGATTGATTGATTCCTACATTTCAATCAAAGTTTACACACTGGTAGGTACTGGTAGCATTTGTAAATGTTTTAGGAAAGTGAGGCATTGCTGAGTTCAGCTCCCAGTAGAAACCCTAGGTCTGGGCAGGCCTTTCAAGATCAAAAGCTAGAAAAGTGTAAAATATGTCAAAAGTCACTATGCACTATACAATGTCAAAAGTCATGCATAGTCCAAGGAAGAGATCCAGGGTCAAGTGTCACTTGAAGAGCCGGGAATCCACATGTTGCCCACTGTGACCCAGAAGAGTCTGCAGATGTGCAAGGAATGGTTGATTACGCAGTACAGTCCAGGCCCACAACAACTCGTGCATGTCCATCTACACCCACCCCATTTGAGTGGGGTCTGGGCTGCTGCGTGTTCAGCCCCATTACCCAGACCCACCTCTCCATGGACATTTTGGATTTAGGATCCAATATCTAAGGCTGTGGTTGTTGATAAAGATTGATAGAGATAGAGCCATTATTATTTTATCATATCATATCATAACAGACTTACAAGATGCCCTCAGTGGTGGTTTAAATTGTATTTGATAAATCTTGTCTTTTTAATTGGAGTTTAAGTATGTACCATGCATGAAAGGGAATCTAGTAGGGACGGGAAGATTCACCGATACGTATCGGAAAATCGATACGACCTGTACGGTACGGTTGCATCGATTTGCAAACGTCTGCATCGGTAAGAAACGCAAATAAAATCGAGATACATCGTACCTTGACTGTCCGCATCGGTACAAATCGGATAATATCTCTTAAAACTTTTTAGAAACTGTCAATTTCAGGATTTTTTCTCGTGCGCAACGCACATCATCTTGCTCTGATTCAGACCGCCTTTCCATCTCTATTGCGAGGAGGCGTGACCAAGCAATCAGTATTTTCCTTTGAGTCAAAGCGGCGGGTTACCAGCAATGTGGAGCACATTTTGTTGTCACATACAGCGAGTTTTCTGGTCATCCGGTGACTTTTTAAATGAAAGTTTCTAGCGACCATCTTCTGCGAGTCTGGAAGACGTGTGGAGAGAGTACTCGCTTCACTATTTGAGATGATAGGGTAGTCTACCGTGCGGCACAAACAACAAGAGAAAGTTGTCTGCAGTTTCCGAATGACAGCAGCATAAGCATAGTCAGCGCACGAGATACAAAAAAAACATAACCGTGTTGGGAAACGTTACAGAGCCTGTGCATTCGTGTTAAGTCCATTGTTCATGCAGTAAAAAAGAAGTGAAGTCGCTAAGTTGGCATCATTGCTTAGGAGCCTGTTATATTTAGCTCTCGTGCTGGACACACACAGTCTGATTTGCTGCTCGTGCAGATTGTCCATGAAGTTTAAAAAGTCCCGTTGAAAAGTACACTATTCCTCAGTCCAGTACGCACGTTATTTCCCCCTTCTGATATTAACCCCATTCCCAACATCTACTTAGTAAATTGTTCTAATTTGGATCAATTGTGGTTGATAAGTTGTTCAGAGCTTACCTGTAAATGTAGTTAGCCTATAACATGTCCAGGTCAATATTCCAACATGATCAGAAGCTCTGTGGTTTTCTCATTTTTATTTAAAAAAGAGATATAGCCTACTGTAATTGGCATGGTATTCATTGTATTGTGTATTTTTTTCATTTTCTCTGCTCAAAGCAATGTGCCCAAGCCAAAATGAGTTCTCACTGCTCTCTGTATGTTTTCCAGTATAGGCTATTTCAAAAGTAATATGCACAGCCAGGGCCGCTGTTAAGGTTTTGGGGGCCTAGGCATAACTGGTCAGGAGGCCCCCTCATAAGTAAATACTACTACTGCTACTAATAATAATGCTAATTACTGTATTCACAATTACAGTATGTCTGAAAAATTATGGCCCTTTTGATAACTTACAAAAATGTAATAAAATATTTTTTCATGATGTTTTTAGTCAGTCTCAATTTAGGAGGTCACAATTTTGGGGGCAAAGTGGTTGAGGTTCTAAAAGCGCTCTGTTTACTCTGCTTATGCCTAACGGCAGCCTTGTGCACAGCCTTTAATATCAATTTGATATTTTAATCTGTTCTGTATCGCATCGTATCGTACCGAATCGCACTGCATCGCATGGCATTATAATTGTATCGCGCCATATCGAACTGCATCGCAGTAGGTAGGAGAATCGTATCGTATCTTACCACTGGTAATTTCATGAATCGTGAATGTATCGTATCGTTGCCATGTGTATCGAGATGCACATCGTATCGCTTTGATGATGAAGATTCCCATCCCTAGAATCTAGTGTTTCATGAACTGAAATGAAAAGTGGATTGTACCCTTTATTGTATTTGCATTTGTTGTGTTTGTGTGAAGACAAGATAGGCCTATAGTAAGTCAATAATTCCTGCTTAGCTTGTTTAAAATTCAACCTACTGTAACAACCTACTGTATGTCCATATAAAATAACTGTCAAGTCAAGTTGTGTCTTGAAGGTTTTCTAAATTGTTAAATTGTTCCACAGAGCCTTCTCGCCTAAACTGTGCCTCTGCTTGATTGATAAGACCTGATATATCGCTGAAGTTTGTAATGTTTTCAAGCTTGTTTATCGCTAAAACCAGTGGTGTAGTCTATGTATAGAACGCGGGTATACGGAGTATACCCACTTCTAAATTTCAGGGATTTCAGTATACCCACTTAAAATTGATTGATCCATTATTTTGAATAGCACAAATATAGTATACATGCCCACTTCAAAAAATGTTCAAATATACAGTATACCCACCATAAAAAAGTAGACTACACCACTGGCTAAAACCAATCGATTACTTACATATTTCACTTTGGACCCCTTTGTTTGCGCTGGCAGCGTTTTTCACCTAAAAGCTCAAAATTGGCTAACTTCAGAATGCATGGTGAATCACAGAATGGCTGCTCACCATATAGCCTACATTACGTGGCATGACCATTTGATGGTCAAATCTTCATTTTATTCTGCATTATCCCTTTAAATGCACATTGAGCTGTAACTTATGGACAGTTGGTTTGTTACGTATAAAATGATTAAATGATTAAATTATTAAAAAAACAACTGGAGAGCTAGATAGGTACAGTAACTTCCCTGTAACCTCCCACGCCCTTAGGCCTACAAGCCATGGCTACTTCAGGGGATAGTAGAGTAGAGTAGCTTTATTGATCCCCTGGGGAAATTGAGGTGTCAAGTAGCTTACATAAATACACATAATGCCCACATGGACATTTCACGAGTCACAACACAAATAACACAGCTAATAGTCAGGGAGGGAAAAATAAAAACTACTACTATACAGAAAGAAATAAAAAGGCAATTGTGCAAAAATCTATTAGTTGAGGTAGACAAGATTAACATTACTAGAAATGAGAGTTGACAGATACATCTATGATATAGTATTGTGATGTATACTTTAGAGAAATAAGACATTAATAGTATTCTAAGTAGAATAATAATTAATGTATTTGTACACCACAATTTCATACAGGGCATGCAGCTCAATGTGCCTAAAAGATAGATTAACAACGTTAAAAACTAAAAATAATGAAATGAAATAGAAGAGAGAAACAATAAGAAAAACAGAAAAGTAAATAAATAAATAAACTTAAAATAAAATGAAATAAAATAAAACAAAGTGGAGTTGAAATAGAGGAGATAAGCATAAATAAAATATCAAAGAGACATAAGTCCACAAAAATCAGAGGGTTTAGGCCAAAAACCAAGTGGCATATATTGACCCGTTCAGAATCGATGTCCTCACTGAATGCGTGCACATCGTTGACTCAAACACACCAGAGAGGTTTTAAGGGTATTACGAGAGACTCCACTCTTCTGGGTGGTACTGCACTCTAGGGGCGCCAACGGAGGAGTGCAGACTCCATTCAGAATGAATGGGCTGCGCTCTCTCGACAGCGGCCACTAGGAGAACTGCAGGCATGGGTAATATTGGGGCAGCCGTGGCCTAGTGGTTAGAGAGTTGGTCTTTCAATCTAGGGGTTGCAGGTTCGAATCCCCCATGACCTCTCCCTACATCTCCATCCATGGCTGAAGTGCCCTTGAGCAAGGCACCTAACCCCACATTGCTCCAGGGACTGTAACCAATACCTGAAAGAATAATAGTTGTAAGTCGCTTTGAATAAATGAACACATCAGCTAAGTGTAATGTAATAGGGAGTGGGGAGGCTGTATGTAAAACCGGCTGCGAACTCACATACACAAACAGACAGTGCAGACCCTAAAGAGAGACCTGCCATCCTGAGGTGTGTACATTGATTAAAAAAATAGGGATTCCAAAATGTACACTTGTTCTGCTATTTTGAGAGGGAAGAGGCTGTTCCAGAGGTTGTTTCAAAACATCAAACTACTGACTGGACTGAGGACATCATCAGGAATGCCCGTGTCTGTGGCACCCACTGCATATCTTAAGTTATCGTGACCATCCATTTTCTTATTTCGGAAAAAACACCTGGCTAGTTTCTGTACAAATGAACGGTGCATGGTCGATTCTGCTCCAACGATGCGCACTGTATCTGTATCACTGTATCACTGTGCATCAGTGGATCTGAGAGCTCGGGCAGGGGCATAAAAAGAGAGCACGTCAGAGATGTAACTGGGAGCAAGACCATTTAATGCTTTGAACACATTACATTACATTACATTACATTGCATTTGACAGACGCTTTATAACCAAAGCGACTTTCAAAAAAGGACATAATCAAGCCAACATCACAAGCAAATACAAAGTGCACAGGAGATATACAGAGTAAAAGTTTTTAAAGAGTAAATAATGAGTACACACAAACTAAACTAAACATCATGTCAAGAGTCTGCCCTGGGGCAAGGCCAGTTCAAGCATTAGTCTAGTAGATTCTCTCGAAAGAGGAATGTCTTTAGTTGTTTCTTGAAGGCTGCAAGGGATGTGCTTAGTCTTGCTGCCTCTGGGAGACCGTTCCACCACTTGGGTACCACAACGGAGAACAATCTTGACTGGGAGTACCTAGAGCGACTGGTTGGCAGAGCCAGACGGCTTGTGCTGGATGAGCGCAGTTCTCTTTCAGTAACATAAGGCGTTAGTAGGTCCTTCAGATAAGCTGTGGCTGTTCCTGTGATGGTTTTGTAGGCAAGGGTCAATGCCTTGTGCTTGATCCGGGCGGCGATGGGTAACCAGTGCAACTCAATAAATAGAGGAGTAACATGGGTCCTTTTGGGTTGATTGAATATCAACCGTGCCGCCGCATTCTGGATCATCTGCAGAGGCTTTAGCGCACAAGCAGGTAGACCTGTCATGAGTGGATTGCAGTAGTCAACTCGGGACAGGACCGTGGCCTGGACCAGTCGTTGTGTAGAATATTGTGTCAGGAGAACCTTTAAGCAGAACCTTTAAGTCAATTCTGTAGGAGACAGGCAGCCGATGTAGGCCTGCCAGAACAGGAGTGATATGCTCTCCTTCCAGCGAACTACTCTGACGTAACAGAGCGGTGGACGACTGGCGTATGGTAGTCTAAGGTCAATATTTGGTTATTCAAATTAGTCTGATTCATTCTCCTGCCGAGGGAAAGACGATTCTTTCCACTTTAAAAGTGGAAATTACAAGGATGTTGTGTTCAAGTCCTTTTGTTGTTGAACCATAGTGACGTAAAATACAACGGAGCTGAAGTTAATCCTGACGATGCTAGTGTGCATATTTGATTAAGAAGTTTGAAGAAGGCCAGACGGCCGAACCGTCACTCACCAATAAAACATATAGAGCAGAATGGAGCAGAGTGTGCGGCATTCTTTTCATTTTCTTTAACATTTGTATGCTCAGGAAGCCAGCACCTCAAGAAAGACTTTATTGGTGTGCGATACCTCTTTTTTCCTAAAGTGTGTATATTTGAAACATGTTTGCCAAAGATACTGTAGGGCTATGGCTAACCATTTTGTAATTCATATTTGGTGGGCTTGTGCGTTTTAGCATTTGCATTTCACCCTGACATGCCCTATATTTACACTGCCTGCAAAAAAATAGTGTCTGTTTTCTCTCCGCCATTTTGAAAAGGTCAAAGGTTATCTCATCTCGGCAACTCGTGCATCAAAATATTCTACGAGCTGCCCAGTGGAAAATACCACATGAGGGGGTGTTCGCAAAACTCCGCCAGAAATTGTGAAAATCGGCAATTAGCATTAACATTTTCACACACTATTGCTTTATTAACATGGTATTAGCTGAGCAGTTATTTATGAGCAGTTATCAGGGGGTTTTTTGCGTTTTTTTGCGGGGGGTTTTTCACTGGGGGCACTGACTGGATTCCATCTCCTTTTTTTCATATAAGAGTTCAAGGCCTGTTTCCACCTCAAAACGTTTATGAAAAAATGCTATCGTATTTTCATGCAGAGTATTTCCATAAGCAATCAGAGTTAATCTTGATTGACTAAGAATCACCTTATAGTCCTTTCTTATATTCTTACCAAGAAACCACAGAGCCATAGTGAGCAAAACTGGTGTCAGAGGACAGTTTTCCATCAGCTGTGTTTGTTGTCCAGAATCATGGAGTAGATTTGCTGTAAATTCCTTACACTGAACATTATATTTACTACACAAGACATCATCTAAAAATGTGGTGTTAATTTTCTTTTCCGATGTGTTAAACCAAAAGATAAATTGATGTGTGGTGTGTTTTCCAATAGGCCAGCGGTCTTCCAGAATCTTCATATGTTCTTTCAGGTCAGCAGATAGAAACTCTGCAAGTGTTTTGGCCAGTATTACGTGATCAGTAGAGGAGTACTCATTGGTCCTACGACTACACTCTATGTTATGTATTTTTTTTCCTCTGACCAAATTATGGTATGATTGTTTTAACTCCTCTGTTTTAACTAAATATTTTTTTGGGTACATGTTAACATCTTCATCTACTTTTCCATAACAGTTGCCCGGCAGACTGTCAATGGCACATAGTAGGTCAACTCCAGCGACTCCAGTGTTCCATAAATGTTGTTTGTCTTGTCTCTGCCCTCCTAAAGTTGTAAACAAGTCACACATCTGCCTTTTTATTCCTCCAAAGTGATCATATGGAGAAGGAAGAAAGGTTAAAACCACTGGGTTATGATCACTGATTGTGCTTTCCTTGATGTCACAGCTCACCGCAAAGGCTTTATAGGTATGTGATGTTAGAAACATATCTATTCGTGAGGAAACATCATTCTGTTTATACGTAAATGCTAATTCAAGGGAATTCTTTGTAGCCCAAAGATCACAAAGACTCAGCGAGGACATGAACTTTAACAACTGATGATTTCGGGATTGTTTATGTGGGCTTTCTCTATCCAGTATGGGATCCACTAGATTGAAATCGCCGCCAATTAATAGAATACCCAACCTAGTTTCTTGTATGTACCGTGTCAATCTGTTCAACCGCTCATTCTCGGACGGCGGTTTATACACATTAACAAGTGTGTAAGGGTAATCATTAATCAAACAGAACAGCACAATATAAGTTCCATAGAAATCCATGTCATGACATATGTATTTGTAATTTAAATCCTTTCTAATGAGTATGGCTACTCCTCTCTTTTTGCTGTTATACTCAGTGTAGATGCAATTCCATCCATTAAAATGTTCAGTAAATGTGTTCTTATTTGCTGGTCCAATATGTGTCTCTTGCAGAAAGATAACAGATGCATCGAGAGTGGTCAGCTCTTTTACTACATCATTCATTTTTGTTGGTAACTCTCTAGTGTTCTTTAACCCATTTGTGTTCCAGGTCACCAAGCGCAGTGGGATTTCTGTTGTCATTTTGCAGATTACAGGTGGGATGATGAAGAATTGCTGGGAAAATAACAAATATATACTTTGTACATGGATATGTTAACCTGTTAACATTCAAACTGTAAGCCTATATGAGGCATGTTTGGCAGTTCCATTGTTGTTGTGATGGTAAATAAACTCACCTGTTAAACACGTAAGGGTGTTGTAAATGTGAACCTCTGGCTATATATTGTTAATACAGTAAGGGGTCTCACACACCAGGGCGGTAAAGCGCCGCGGAACGGCCGCGTTTTTTACCGGCGTCGGTGAAAATACATTGAAACATATCTGTCCTTACACACCAACCGGCGGTAGTCGAGCGTCAGCGGCGCGGGAGCCGGCTCCGCGCCGCGCTGCATTTGGAAAATAGGTCTCGAGCGTATTTTTCACGCCGGCGACCGGCGGTGTCTCATTCAAATGAATGGCAAAGTAGCATGCTAGCTTTGGCTGTGGGGAGGGTTTTGAATAGGACTGGCCGCGCACGCCGACGCTGTCAGTGTGAAAGGCAGAGAAAAACACGCCGGCCAAAACTAAGCAGAAAGACCGCGCCCGTCCCGGGACCGTTCCGTTCCGCCTTGGTATGTTTTGGCCCTAAGTCTCCAGCAAATGGCTTATTGAAATGCAACATCTTCAAAGAAAAGCATTTTAAATTACAATTGTTTGTATAATAATCTATACATATACATGTAGGCCTATGTTATTAACTTTAAATGACGTTGTATCAATGGCAATACTGCATAATATAGGGCAGGCCTAGATATTAAATTGTTGTTGTTTTATACTTTTTTTTTAAAACACACCTGTTATCTTTACATACCAAATCTTCTTTTGATTCAGATCTTCAGTGCCTGTTAATGCATGAGCATAGCCTAAGTGAGTTGACTACATCAGAAAATACCCCTGTTGCTTTTATGAATATTTTACATTTGGAACTTTCACAGTGTTTGTTGTAGACTCTCATCATCATTTCTTCTCATGGCACTCCATCAAATACACACACACTATATATCATTATATCATTATATCATCATCATTGTACACTTTTATTGTTATTTGACAATAAGACCTTTATTGACGATATAGGCTAATTATAATAAGGACCTATTTGCTTAATGCATGTTTTATAAGTCACTTATACATACAGTAGGCCAGGCCTAATTAAACATAGTGGCTAACATTTGAACCTTTAAATAAAGTGTCATCGATAAAACAATAGGCCTACTTCCTGCTCCTTTTGGTTCAACTCCAGCAACCAAATAACTTAGAGAATGACAGTTGCTCACCTTTTTAAACTGAAGATTGATGTGAAGGGAACTGAATAAGTGTGTTGAAAGGTTTCCACAGAAGATTATCTTAATGGTCTCCTCAGCGTTTACCTACTGCCTCCTCGTCAATGTACCTGTAGGTATTATATCGCTGCCTGAGATAATGAGAAAAACATTGAGACTACAGACAACTAAGCAATAAAGTGATTCACCTTGATTTACTGATGACTAACATGTGACGAACATGATGACGAACATGTGACTAACATGTGCTCTAGAATGTTGTAATTAATAGGCTTGCCCCAGCAAGTCTTACTGTAATCTCTCACTCCTGGTTATTATTGCTTAAACTTATATGCCACAAGTCTGGAAATGTCAAAACATATCTCCTCCTAGGGCTTTCGAGATACTAAAACGACCCTGGGCTTTGTGTACCGTTGTATTCCTCTGTGTAGACAAGATAAGACAGAACTCTATTTTAGGGCTCACACTAATACATGCCTACCTGTAATTGTAAGTAAGATCTAGTATCTATTTGAGCTAATATTTGGTATGTATTTCTTGTTCTTTGCCAATAAAGCCTTTATTTTTTATATGATTATGATAAGGACCTATTTGGCCCTTGACTTTGCTTAACGCTTGTTTTATAAGTTACTTATATAGGCCTAGACATAATTAGGCACAGTGGCTAACATGTGGACCTTTAAATAAAGTGTCACAGATAAAACACTTCCTGCCTCGCTTCACCTCGAGCAACCAACTAACTTAGAATAACTGTTGCTTACCTTTTTCAACTGAAGATTGATGGGGATATTGAAGTGAATTATCTTCTCAGCATTTACCCATGTAAACTAGGCCTACTGCTCTTCCACAGAGCTGGCTTGTCAATGATTTTATATCGCTGTCTGCTGTAATGAGAAGACGATTGAGACTACGTTCTCTAAAAAGAAAAAAACAGGTTCAGCTTGATTTACTGATGACTAACATACACGAATGAGCTCCAGAATGTTTTACATAATAATTATCATTAAACCCTCCCCCTGACGAGTGTCATGGTGAAGATGTGAATCGGAAACGATAGACATTCTGGGCCATCCAACTCAATCCATTGATATAACGCGATATGTTTTTTTTTTAAATGAAACTGAAACACATTGCCTTCGATTTCACTTTTTGTTAAACCAGGGCTTGGCGCTGACATCTGGTAACTGGCGAAATACTGGTATTTTGTTCGGTAATAAATGTATGGAGCTTATTGAACTGGAGAGTATGAGTGTGGGGTACTCAAAAGGTGTAGTAGGGGACTTCATTTCATCACTTCAGTCATTTAGGCTACAATATCCTAATTGATGCTCTGCCTTTGAAGGATTCCACCACAACAAAAAAGCTGTAATTTGCTGTCACAAAGGATTGCCATAGTTCCTGTCTTGAATAGGCCAAGGCCTGTATACCTTCTACAGAATGTAAGATCTGTCTGTCTTGAGGTGCTGTGAATTGAAAGGAACAATGTATAGCAACTGTGGACCCTGTGCAGTTGTATTCTTCTGTGTAGACAAGATAAGACAGAGCTCTATTTTAAGGCTCACACGTTAGCCACCAATACATGATTTTGTTTATCTATTTTGATTTTTCCCACCAGTCACTGTACAGCACTTTGGTCAGTTTTGCACTTTTTTTAGATGTGCTCTACAAATAAAATGTACTTACTTATTCTAATCATGGGTACTAATCTGCAATACATCTCATAGGTCCTCCACTATTCTCCTGCTATCTATCTGTTCTACATGTATACTGCAGTACTCTGTGCTGACCCCTGTACTTCTACTGTACCTGTCCTGTACTATTTCCTCCTTGTAAGTCGCTTTGGTCAAAAGTGTCTTCTAAATGTATTGTACTGTAATTAGTGGTGGGCCGTTATCGGCGTTAACGTGCTGCGATAATGTGAGACTCTTATCGCGCGACAAAGAAAATATCGCACGTTAATCTATTCTCAAAATATGGATTTGGGGTTTGGGGATGCGCATCACCATAGCGTTCGATTGACAGACGCTTTCAGACTGCCCTCCAGTCGCTTCGCCTCTCCACCTGTTGCTCAGCAGCAGACCTACTAAATATGAACAGTGTTTGCATGCTGTAAACATGAATCTCTCTGCCGTGGTAGGTGTTGTTTTAGTGCTTTTTCATAAGTGGTAGAGAGACGTTATTGTTTGAGGTGAAGCAGACATTATTGTGTACCATATTGTGTACATACATTTCCTCACGCATTGCATGGAACACAAACAACAGTCCTGTTCCAGAAATCTTGCCTGTGCCATAATTGCAAAACATTCCGTGTGATATACATTTTGAAGATTGTCAAACTGAAACTGTCAATATCTACTCTCGCTGAATGTTTGTGTTATGATCGCGCATTTGCGACTCATGTCAGACGGTAATACACCTCGCGGTTTTGCGCTTGATATAGCCAACCTCGCGGTTGTCGCGCTTGACTTTTTTTTTTGCAAACTGAATTCATTTGGAGTTGTAACTCCGCTGGCATTCTAACGCAGAGAACAACTGTCAGGTTTAGGCCAAATCGATGTGGGCCAGTGCTTTAGGGTCTAGATCTATCTAGTAGCATGGCTCCGACTTGGCTGTAGCCTACCTGCTGCGCAGCTCCTCCCTCTCTAAAGGAGCCGCTGCCCTTTTTAACAGTCAGTGGCAGATTCATTCTCTCTCTCTCTCTCTCTCTCTCTCTCTCTCTCTCTCTCTCTCTCTCTCTCTCTCTCTCTCTCTCTCTCTCTCTCTCTGCCCATTAGAAATGCTGAATTGTTGAGGTCATTTTGTTTAAATAGTCTAAATGTTTGATAGATTTATCTGTATTTGCCTCTACAATTTATAGCACTGTTCATTTTGAAATGTCAGTATATTATAACGGTAAATGCTTCCTAACATATTCACTTTTCAAATATTGCAGTGATTTTTTTTCATCACCAAATATCAACCATTTTTTGATGATGAGATGCATTTTGGAAAAAAGAGATGAGCTCTGGTCTAATGCGCCATCTTAAGAAACCCCCTAGGTTTTTTTTTCGTCATTATTTCGCTAGCGTGCCTATTCTGAATGAGCCATTTTGATATAGATTAATCTAGATTAATCTAGATTAATTTCATAATTACAGTGAGATTAATCTAGATTAAAAAAAATTAATCTATGCCCACCCCTAAATGTAATGTAATGCTTCATTGATTTACAAGACATTTAGTAAGCAAGATCTATCATTTGTTATGTATTCATCACACATTTCTTGTTCTTTTCCAATAAAGCCTTCATTTTTTATGTAATTATAATGACCTATTTGGCCCTTGACTTAACTTAACACATGTTTTTTAAAGTCATTTATACTGTACAGAGAGTAATAGGCATAGTGGCTATGTAAACCTTTAAAGAAAGTGTCACCGATAAAACAATAGTTCTGCTTGGTTCATCTCAAGCAACCAACTAACTTACAGAATAACTGTGTTGCTTACCTTTTTCAACTAAAGATTTATGTGAAGATGATGTGAAGGGAACTGAAGAAGTGTGTTGAAGGGTTTCCACAGAGTATTTTCGAAATTATTTCCTCAGCGCTTACTGTAAACTAGGCCTAGTGCTCTTCCACAGAATCTCCTTGTCAAAGTATCACATCACTGCCTGAAATAATGAGAAGATATTTCAGACTTCTGATGAAAAAATAAACTGGTTCAACTTGATTTAGTGATAACTGACCAATGACGAATGAGCTCCAGAATGTTCTAATTACCATAAAACTTGGCCCTGATGTCGTAGAGGTGAACAAACAAAGACGATACACGTCCTGAACCATCCAACTCAACCCATTGATATATCCGAGTATGTACAAAAAAAAACTCAAACTGAA
>NC_085876.1:9559289-9564289 GCF_034702125.1 Engraulis encrasicolus
TATGCATCATCACCTCTGGTAATTTTGAGTTTATTGAATTGAACTGTCCCACACAGGTATCTGTCCCATCCTCACATTGTGAAAATGATGGTAGTCTCCAGAAAAGAGCATCAGCTCCTCATCGCTTATGAGTACATCCATGGTGCCAATTTGGAGGAGATTATACACAAATCATGCCCCATCAAGGTATTTTCATGATAACTCCCTCATGACTTGCTTATGCAAAGTCACCATTTATTTATTTTATCCAGTAAAGGTAAATTTGTGGTAACACCTCAGAATAGTGGTCTGTCTAAAGCTTTATTAACATTTAATAAATCATGAACTAATTAATGTCATGTTTGTAAATGAGTAAATGATACTATCAACACAGCAGTCACATTAAAGCCACAGGAGGCCTGGAAGTTTGGCCTCCTAAGAGCAAAAAAGTTGAAACCACAGGATAAACGGCAAAACGTATCAAACTCGTCCAGCAGGAGTCGATTCTCGATACGCTGGGCAGCCAGAGGCTATTTGTATTTTTTTAAGAATTAGTTCATTATTTATTGCATATTAATACATGATTTACTACGTGTTTATAAAGCTTTAAAAAATGTGATTCGTAAGTATTACAATGTTTACTAATTGCCATTGTGATCCTTTCTGCAGTTGAATGGAAATGACAAAATGTTTGTTGCCTTGGAAATTGGAATGGCAGTTGAATACATTCACGGAAGACATATCATCCATCAGGATATCAAGCCAGCAAATATCTTGGTTTGTGACAAAATCAGAAAAAAGAAATTTAAGATAAAAAAATAAACATATTTAGTACTGATATTTAGTCTTTAGTATTCAGTACTGCCTATACTGTTTTCCAAACCTATTGTTCTTGTGTTTCCTTCCATTGAAGGTTTCTGAAAGGAGCAAGACAGCCTACCTCACAGACTGGGGGCTGGCCAACATGAAGGATTCTCTGGCTCAGTTCGGAGCTGCAGCTCCAGGGGAGATGTGCGGTCCTCGATACGCAGGAAGTGAACTGTACATGGCCCCAGAACTCCTCCTGAACAACGAACGCTGCACCAGCATGTCTGACATGTGGTCTCTTGGACTTACGTGTCTGGAGATGTTTACAGATTCTGAGCCCTGGGTTCTGAATAATCGTGGTGCGTTGCCAGGACTCCTCTTGAAACAGAGGCTTCCTCATGCACTGGCTAAACTGCAGTCATGTCTCACTGAGATTGTGGAGCCACTGGTGGAATATGAACCCCAGTTACGCATGAATGCCACAGCTCTGGTGACACGCCTGAAATCAAAAGTTGATCTCGTGAAGAGATACGGGTTCAACTTCTGATGTAAGAATCACCATCCAGTGCTCTCCATCCAAACTCTTAAACTTTCTTGCAAACATCCAAAAACAACCAAATCAAATTTCATACACCACAAGTTATCCAACCCTCAAAAGGGCTTTTCAAGTGCATTTAAGTATAATGCACTTGAGTTGTCCCAAAATAACATTCTTTAAATACACACTTTTGAAGTATATTTTAAATACAAAAATACATACTTATTAAGTATTAAGTACACTTTTTCCCATACTTTTCACAAGTTACGCTACTCTCTCAACTGATAAACGCTACAACCACAGGAAACATCTCCTCTCGTGGGGAAGAAACGCAGGGAATCTCTCTCTCTCTCTCTCTCTCTCTCTCTCTCTCTCTCTCTCTCTCTCTGTCTTCGTTTGTGATGGTCAGTTGGGAAAAATAAACATGTTTGAAATTTGATTAGGCCTACTAAGAGTTGCTCCAGATTCACTATACATTGCTGGTGTTACCAGACGCGCGACGTGTCAATTCAGCGCGTAATGCTTGCAACTTTTTGTGTGTAATTTATGAACGTGTGTGCCTTGGCGCATTGATACACTGGAGTTAGGCATTAAGAATAGTGACCTAGTCGGACTACTTCAGGTGTGCATATATAGACAGTTTATCAACACCCAATTTAGTGCGTCAGACTGACGGAGATTCCAGACTGCCGTGGTATAATGTTTGATATTTGCAACTGGAAATAGAACGTCTGCTGCGAGCAGCAACAAGATTGACAGTTGCGATTCTCTTCTAGTGTGCGGTGCACCCCGACCCCAAAATCGCACACACAGTCGTGTAGTTTGAGCCTGGCTTAAGTAATTTTGAACTTTCATGTTTATTTGCTTCATGATATTTTGTTCACTGTAAGTAATATTGATTGTATCATGTAAATAGTTGTTGTGTTTCTCCCTTTAGTATCATCTAGTAAACAATAACATTATTACTGGATACACAGAGCACGAAGGACTCTTGGTGGTTTATTATCAAAACTAATCATTTCTAAGGTTACATAGAATGTTCCTATGCCCTAGTGGTAGTATGCCCTCGCGTGGTAGTGAGCGCACCTTTCACCTTTTGTACCTGTAAAACTGAAACATGAAAGTTTATGCAGCTTCTATAATGTTGACAATAGCTTGTGACTCTATGTACCCCGCAACAAATAAGTGTTATTTTTTGACAGACGTATTTCATTTTGAGCAAGATTTCTAGTGTTTTGGTAAAGTTAATGTGTACAGAAAACAATGTGTTCTTTTTTTAAATGAATGCTTAGTGTGGTAATCTGTGATAACTTGATAAAAGTTCAGAAAAAGTATCCAAAGTATGGGTAAGAGCTTGATAGCAATTGGGAAAAAACTGTAATGGGCTGACTGGGCCTAACTGCCATTCATTGTAATCTTAAACCATGGTGTGTGCAAATAGAAGATGTATACAAACAGCAATTAATCACAAACAAATAAAAACAATACATGTGTTGTTCTAGTTTGCATCAAATTAGTTCATTTCCAGCTGTTTTTTTTATTGTGTTGTTAGAAAAGAAAACATGTAACTGTCCACTGTGATTATGGAATTTGCATAATTAGTAGGGTCTATACATTGCCAGGAGTAGCCTTGAAGCAGAATGGGGAGATGGCTGAGATCAAAAGTTGAAAAAATGCACTTCAAGCCCTAATATACAGTATAAGTGCCTTGTAAACAAAAAGTATCACAAATACAATTGTGAGAGATATCCCAAAGGGAATGAAGGATCCATAGTTGGAAAGTTGAAAAGGATAGGATAGTTGTTTTTCAACTTTTTTGTAATTCATCACAAGACAGTGTTATACAAAGTACACTGGATCAGGCCTACTGGCCAAAGCATGCATGGGCTCAGTTTTCTATTGGCTGATTAGCCGTACAGCACAGCGGTAGAGGTCTGCTAATCAGAGTTTCAGGATCCTGTGAAAAGACTCTTTGTTGCCACAGCAGCGTGTCTCAATGAGAATGTGCTGTGAGTAAAGCGCTGCTAAGCTTTTAATAAACTTAGGAGAAACACAGTCGGTGGTGTAACAAACATGTCTCTCTTTTGCCCTCTCTTATTCTTCACATACTTTACATCCATGCTCTCTCTCTCTCTCTCTCTCTCTCTCTCTCTCTCTCTCTCTCTCTCTCTCTCTCTCTCTCTGTCTCTCTGTCACTCTCACTCACACACACACAGACACACACACACACACACACACACACACACACGGACAGACAGACACACACACACACACACACACACACCTGCTTTCTCTCACATTCAAAAACATTCTTCTTTTTTATTTCTTACAGTTTTTTCTGATTGTTAAAACTCAATTTTCGCAACTTTGGCTGCTTTTGCAAAACTCTACACACAACTACAAGAACTTCACACCTATCTAGCAAAGCACTGCAGATACGTTGCAAAATCAAACTAAGGTTGAAAAACGCTGTACACTTTTGGGAAATTTGCATTTTTGTGTCAAATCATTCACACAAGCTATCTTATAATAAACACACACACACTGCAACTACACACATGCAGTATAAATGATACACACATTTAGCTTGTGTTGTTCTTTGCACAATGTAAATCAATTGTAGATCATACTTTTGTCATGAATACTTGTGATATAAAAACACAGGGGATGAGACTTCAATCATGGATGTGTATTTACGTTCCCCAAAGTAAACTAAAAAGATGTTTTTGACATGTAATTCAAATACACAAGAAAACACAATGTAAGTCTAACAAAAGAAATTACTGAACATCCATATGCCTTGCTGGATTTTTCTCTCTCCCAAACACACACATTCGCTCTCTCTCTCTTTCTCTCTCTCTCACACACTCACACACGCATGCGCACGTGCGCACACACAAACACACACACACACACACACATATTTTTAGTTTTATATCACAAGTATTCATGACAAGCTAAATGTAGTCATTTATACTGCATGTGTGTAGTTGCAGTGTGTGTGTGTTTACAGTTTTTTCTGTTCGCTAAAGCACATTTTTTGGAACCTTTAGCTGCTTTTGCTGAACTCCTCACATGGATGCACAAACTTATAACCAAATCAGCCAAACTGATAGCACAAAAACTGATTAGCACTCAGTTTGTAATGTTATAAAACACACTTTGCAGAACTGTAAACACAACTCACTGCTTTGCACACAATTTGCAAAATATGAACACACTCCTAGAAAAAATATACACACTCGTTGATATTTTGTACACTACAATACTAATTATTACACAACATGTGACAGGGGGAAACACCTTTAGATAATCTCTTCACTTTGCAACCGGCATACTGTATAAATAAGACACAGGTAAGCTTTCTGTGTAGAAAATAATGGAAGGAGAAAGAAACACCAGAAGATTGAGGATCAGAGGAGGGTGAGGAAAGGGAGGAAGGAGACAAAGGCATATAGGCCTACACGTAATCACAGATGACACATTCGTTGACCATGTCATCAACCATGGCATGAGCTACAGGAAAGCTGGTGAAAAGGTTCAACCCAATCTGAGCTGCTACACTGTAGAGAGCATAAGCAGAACATTTCACGCTGAGAACCGGTATGTAGAGTCATTTCATACTCAGCAGTGCAGTGTAGCAAATATGTACAGAGTGTATATGAAAGACAATATA
>NC_085876.1:9576789-9579289 GCF_034702125.1 Engraulis encrasicolus
AGCTACTTTGTTGTTTGCAATGCAATTTCCCATTGCCAACTACTGAAGTTGCTACCTGGCTAACTACTACGCTTTCGAGAAACCTACCACTGTCCAAAGGTGTCCAAAGTCCAAGTCCAAAGAAGAGAAGTCCAAATGAGAAGACTGTTTTCATTATCTGACTGATATGTGACAGACTGGCCCATCGGCGTCGTTAGACCATTTTTACCTGGGCACGTGCCCTGTTATGGATCTGCAGTGCCAGGGTCTAATGGGGCACTGATTTTTTTTAATTAATTTATTTATTTATACCTTTATTGTTTAAGTCTGACTCATCTGTTAATCTACAGAATACATGCTTCCATGATTTTTTTTCTTAAAATAGATAAACAAATTTGCTTTAGATGGCGTCAAGCATGTGTGGTGGTAAACAAGTGAGTTTTACACAAAAAGTGCATCATCTGGCTCGTCAAGCATGGTTGTGGGACTGACATGGTTTGGCGATGTATGGATGCCATCAACACTGGAAATCTAAATTACACCTAAAGAAGCATGCATGTCAACATGCACTGTGACTACAGAAGCAGATCATGATACTCTCCATAGGATTTCATTCAAAACTCACACCCATCTATTTTAGCCAGGCGCAGACTCAAAATGTTCAATTTCAATGTACTGAAAAGTTGAAACACACACCGATGACCTCCCTTTTAATCCCTTTTCATTTCGAAATGAAAAAATGAATGTAGTTGCTGCCAAAGGTGGTTTTACAAAGTATTAAGCAAAGGCTGTGAATACTTTTGTAAATATGATTTCTTTGTTTTTTATTTTTTTTATAAATTATCAAAACTGTCAAGAAAACTTGTTTTTCACATGGCCATAATGGAATAATTTGTGTAGGATTTTGACAACAGATATTCATTTGTAGCATTTGGAATAAGGCTGTAAGATAATAAAATGAGTGAAAGTGAAAAAAGTGAAGCGCTGTGAATACTTTCCGGAATGTCTGTATAATGTTGTGAACATTCATATTCATTCATATTCATAGCTTGCATATAGGCCTATAGAAGAATGTCCTGTTTTTGATATTCAGTTTTGTGGTGTGTCAGGTATCTAGAGTTATGGAAGAAGTAGGCTAATAGTTAAGCTATTTTATGATGTTTTGCTGGCATTTCATTTTTTGTTATCTCAATGACCGGATCTATAACAGCCTACTGTATTAGTTAGCCTATAATTTTGATTTCAATTCAACTAAAACAACATTGTTCTTGTAGATGGACATCAGAAAGTTATTATGTCAGATATCGCAGGGATAAAGCAGCAATAAATTATCTCTGCCCATTCTTTAAAAAAAAAATTGACCAAAAAATGTTCTGCTCGCGCGCTTTGCGCGCTCCCATTTTTTTTTGGTGCCCTATTGTGCCCCTGTATAGTATTGGGTCTATTGACGCCCCTGGACTGGCCTCATGCAAAGCCATATTTATTTCATGCCAGCGCATGCCGCTTTGAGATGCGACGCCTTTACAAGTTACAACTCGTGAATGTTTCCCATGACCATGTCCGCCATTTTGAATTTCCAGAAAAACATATTGTCTGAATCTCAAATGGCGCACTTGTGCAGTCCAGGCACTATTTATTAGTGCGTATAGCGTATTCATTACGCACTGAGACATACTGTTGTGCCCAAAGTGCACAAGTTCCAGATCCCGCAATAGACTTAGCTATTAGTGTATTACTTCTAGTTAATATTCACAAAAAATCTAACTTGGCAATAGGCAGCACACTTGTGGTGGGGTGGGGGGGTCAGAGGAATGGACTGCAATAGCCAGCAGGCTACTACAGAAGAGAATACACACACGCACACATGCACGCACACACGCACGCACACAAGCACAGAATTTTTGGAGATCATGTTGCAGCCACACACACACACACACACACACACACACACACACACACACACACACACACACACACACACACACACACACACGCACACAACAGTGGTACAAGAAGTGATTATAGTCCTATGAGTTGTTGTTCCTGGTTGTTGTCCTCTTACTCAGTACAGTACAGTATCACTTGGCTATCTTACTTAATGATGATGGTAATGTCGATGATGATGATGATGATGATGATGACGATGGTGATGACGATGATGATGATGATGATGATGATGACGACGATTATGATGATGATGATGATGATTATTATTATTTCTTTTTGCGGGAGGCAGGAGGTAGCTCTCTGTTCCCCTTGTTTCCATGGCAGGGGAATGCCATTAACCAGCAGGCTATTAGAGGGGGGGGGGGGGGGGGGGGGGGGGGGGTGAGCTGGGCTGGTGCAGTGGCGTGCCGTGTGGGGAGGAAGAGAGCAGCCCCATACCATTCAGCTGCAGCAACAGCAGCAGCCAGACGAGCACCGCTGGGGGTTCATCATGTTGTCTCTCTCCACACTGATGAAGACGCCACATGATGTACACAGGGCTAGGCCTGTGTGTGAGTGGTGACGCACATGTGTG
>NC_085876.1:9586789-9599483 GCF_034702125.1 Engraulis encrasicolus
CAAAACCCTTGGCCAATCTCTCAAAACCAGGTTTTTGTGTCTGTGAACGTGTCAGAGCCATCAAAATGTTATGTCACTGTATAAATGTTTTGGGGAGTGAGATCTTTCATGGATTATCATAACAAAGCATTTTGCAGAACACAACAAAATCAATTGATAATGTACAAAAACACTGAGAATTGTACACAACCATTTGCATGGTGATGAAAGCATTTGCTAAATGCTGAAAACTACGAGAAACGTATTTTAACAACAACAACAACAACAACAACAACACTATGCAGAAAAAAAACTAACCTATATGAATTTACATACGTTCTCTGACACATTCATTCACAACATGAACACACACATTTAACACACATCTGCATTTAAAGTTCTTTTTGGTAGCATGCCATGCACTCAAAAACTAATTTTGCCTGTTGGGTTTGAGTGTTCCAAGGAGACCAAACATTTGATGCCAGGTAAATGCCAGGGATTTGCTTTGAGAAAAAAAAGATGAAACGAGCTTTTGTTTTAAATAATGAAAATGCAGTCAAATGAAATCTAATCACTTGTGTGGTGCTGTCACAAAGAGAGTAATTCAAATCACCTCTGTGAATAGCATAATGTGACGTAAAAAACTGATGTGTGTAATTTATTCAGAGAACGAAAATGCTGTTGATATAACTCATGTGAGTTCTGAATGTGTCTTATCTAAGCCTTGGGCATGGCTGATCATTCAAACTCTTTTCTTCCCTGTTATTGGGATCTCTTCCCATTTGTCTCTGCTCTAACACTAAAGTATGCTCATGAACATGCATGATCACACCCGAGTGTGCGCGTGCACACAAACACACACACATGCATACACGCACATGCACACACACACACACACACACACACACACACACACACACACACACACACACACACACACACACACACACACACACACACACACGAACACGCACGCGTACACATGTACACACACACAAACACATATGCTCACACATGCATACACGCACACACACACGCACGCACGCACGCACGCACGCACACACACACACACACACACACACACACACACACACACACACACACACACACCATTGTCTTCGGCACCCCAGGGTGTCCTCTGACTTGTTGCTGACACTTTTTCTCAGTATAACAGCTTTCAGGTGTCACTTCTTCAGACTGCTTGTTAATCATTGTCTGCTCACCTTGATGACAAGGATAAGTGACACCAGGGTTGGACTGGTGGAGAAATGGGGCCCGGGCACTTTTGGCTTAAAGGGGCCCCTCATAATTAGCGGTGCAGAACTGACTCACCGGTGGGCCCGTACCCTCACACACATGCTCACACACTGACGCGCACACACACTCACACTTTCCAACACAACACTCTGTGAAGCGTCCTTGGGTGTTTTGAAAGGCGCTATATAAAACGAAAGTATTATTATTATTATTATTATTATTATTATTATTATTATTATTATTATTATTATTATTATTACCCTCGTGGGCCATTTCTGAAAACATGCCAGATGGCCAGTCCAGCCCTGAGTCACACAGGAGTGCTGTGGTGCTAAGATGCCTGCAGACTTACCAAAGTTTTTTCCTTGTTCAGGGTGTGTGTGTGTGTGTGTGTGTGTGTGTGTGTGTGTGTGTGTGTGTGTGTGTGTGTGTGTGTGTGTGTGAGTGTGTGTGTGTGTGTGTGTGTGTGTGTGTGTGTGTGTGTGTGTGTGTGTGTGTGTGTGTGTGTGTGTGTGTGTGTGTGTGTGTGTGTGTGTGTGTGTGTGAGTCAAAATCTTTTTATAGATTCTTCAAGATTCCTACGTTTCATTTTTACAGTGCACAGTGCACACAAAATAAATGCATCTAAATGTACTTTCAACTCCACTTACAGTAGGCTCTTTGCCTGCCTTGGCAACAAAGGATGAGTGGAATTAGTCCTATGACATTAACCAGCATAAGAATGTTGCTCTGACTTGATTTATGTTCACAAAGATCACAGTACTAAATTAAGCTCAAGGTTCCTTTCTCATAGAATGCTCCACACATCTACACATGTTTGCACACACGCATGCACACACACACATGCACACACACGCACGCGCACGCACGCACGCACGCACGCACGCACGCACGCACGCACGCACGCACACACACACACACACACACACACACACACACACACACACACACACCACACACACACACACACACACACACACACACACACACACACACGCACACACACACACTCACACACACTTCACCCCGAAACTGCATTGACCTTTTTGCACAATGCACATTCATGCTGACAACACGAGTGGAGATTTAATGAAACCAATTCAGACCACAGTTGGTAGTCTTCATGTAACCCTCATCAATTATTTAAACCACCAAGCAGCCAACAATGCACCTACACAACCAACCAATGGTGAAACAATTGCACACAGGGCCCCAGAACAAGACACCAATAGGGCCTGCCAGGATTATAATAGGGCCCCCACCACCAATACGGGAGGGCCCTGGGCCCCATGGGAAATGCCCCGTTGGCACTTCCGATAGCTCTGCCCCTGCACAGAGCATATTTCTCATCATCTTCCTTTCTTTTGCCTCTTTCTAGAGACATCGACCAGTCGTGTCGTGATAACTGTAGGTCTATATGAATATATGAAAGAGAAACACGCGAAGGCATTACACCATAAAAATATTTCGTCAATACATCTCTGCTGTTTTATTTTTGTATTTAGTGATTAACTACACACTTCATCCATTCCACTTGCCATTTTAATGCTCACAACGTTCCGAGTGTTCACTAAAATGATCAATACAATTTCTTCATTGCATTGAACCATTGGTTACATCCAACGCATCCGTTCAAACTGAGGTGTTCAAAGGTGCCTTTTGGTGAATTTGTTTTTGCGTCTGTCTCTTTTAGTTTTGCTTCTTTTTCTGAAATCAGTTGTGTCGATGAGAGAGCGAGAGAGAGATGTGACATGGGTGAGAGATTGTGAAAGACATGCCTTTCCTGTCATGTGCGTGATGTCGTGAGGTGCGACGTGAGCTACCGTGTGGAAGTGAGGTGGGGTGCTGCATAGATTGGTGCTGTGTGCCCCGGGGCGGATCTAGCCATTTTGGGGCCCTTGGCGAAATATAAACATGGGACCCTCAAAAGCCATACAATTATAAACATACAATTCTGTGTTTTTTGGTGCTATTCAAGGGGTTTGTGTCATATTAATCCTTAATTACTTCACATAAGTGACACATTAAGATTAAGCCTGCATTTTTGCATGCCTACCGCGTCTGGTTGGGGCCCCTGTGGAGGGCAGATTTGGCCGGGGCCTTAGGCAATTGCCTAGGTTTGCCACATGGAAAGTCCGCCTCTGTGTGTGCCATGTACTGTCGTGAGCTGTGGGCTGATGGGGAGTGATGTGATGCATAACTTGCTGTTTTTTCAGTGCCGTGGTTTGTGGTGGTGTGCAGTGCAGGGATAAAGGGGTCAGTCGTCCTGGGGACCTAGGGGGATAGGGGGCCTAGAATTGAGTCCTCATCACATTGGATGTATTGGGTGGGGGGTCCTTTCAGATGAGTTTGTCCTGGGCCCAGCTAAAGCTGTCAGCGCCCCTGGTGCTGTGTTGTAGTATTTTGTTGTTGTGGGGTGATTTGTGCGGCACGTTGTCAGCCAGGGAGGTGTGGGGCAGCGTGGTGTAGTGAATGGACTGTGGTGTGACGGATGTTGTACGGTAGATTGGTTTGTGGATGCTGGTGCGGTGCTGATGTGGCGAGGTGCAGTGTTGTGTGGTTGTGTGGTTGTGTGCTGTGCTATGTCGTCATGTGCTGTGTGGTACATTGTGGTACACTGTTGTGTTGTCCAGATCTACGTATCGATGCTGGCCCAGTACTGGCGCGATGGTGGTATGATGATGGTGATGGTGTGTAGTGACTAGTGAGGTGTGGTTTAAAAGTAAGGAGACGTCGCACAGTGCATCAACTTTTTTATTACACACACACAGAGGAAGGCAGAACGCCGACACCCCTCTGTGTAATAAATAAAAAAGTTGATGTATAACTGAAAGTAAGAATAGGTTGCACCATTCATCATACTTGTCAGCAGCACCCTAAAATAAGAGAAAATCTGGTTGAAGCCTGCTCCAACCTTTATGAACTAGTGTGGTGTGGTGCCAAGGTTTTGTGCTGTGCTGAATGGGGTGGTGTAGTGGTGTGGTGGGGTGCAATTCTGTGCTGTGCTGTGCTGTGCTATAGGCAGATCCATTCGGATGCTGGCCCGATGCTGGCCCGATGCTGCCCAAGTGCTAACATGATGCTTGCCTGCATGTATGGTAGGGTGCAGATCCGGTCTGGACACGGTCCATTGATGGCCCGTTTCTGTTTGTGTTGATGTAGCACGGGTTGTGTTTGTCACACCTGTTGATAGCGCCTGGGGGACCCGTTGCTGTTGTATTGTGTGAGATCTGGTCCAGATCCGGTCCATTGCTGGCCCAGTGCTGGTTACACAGATGTGGTGCGGGTGGTGTTTGTCACACCTGTGGTGTGGCTGCCCTGGGGCACCTGTTGTTGTGCTTAAGCGCTAAGCACTGCTCTTTCATCTGGCTCTCCTGCACAGCATGAAGCCTCCACACACACACACACACACACACACACACACACACACACACACACACACACACACACACACACACACACACACACACACACACACAGAGATACACACACACACACACACACACACACACACACACGCACACACGCACACACACACACACACACACACACAGAGATACACACACACACACACACACACACACACACACACACACACACACACACACACACACGCACACACACCACACACACACACACACACACACACACACACACACACACACACACACACACACACACACACACACGCACCTGACACGTTTGGCTCTGCACCTCCACACATACACCGCCCAGGGCCTCTTGTCTCTCTCTCTTTTTCCAATTCTCTCTCTCTCTCTCTCTCTCTCTCTCTCTCTCTCTCTCTCTCTCTCTCTCTCTCTCTTTCTGATTCGCTCATGCACTCTCTCCCCCCTTTCTCTGCACAGCACGCCTGCACTTCAAAACCACCCAAGGCCTCTCTCTCTCTCTCTCTCTCTCTCTCTCTCTCTCTCTCTCTCTCTCTCTCTCTCTCTCTCTCTCTCTCTCTCTCTCACACACACTTTTTCACACAAATATTTTTTCTCTCCCTCCTTCTCTCTCTACACCCGACACATCTACTCCTTATCACCAACCCATCTTTCCTTCTCTCTCCTGTACTGTTTCTCTCTCTTCATTTTCTTTCTTCCCTCACTTTTTTTCACACCATTTTCTCTGCCATAGCATGCACCCATATCCTTCAATCTGGATTTTCTCCACAGTGTCTTTTCTCTCTACATCTCTTTTTCCTGTCTGTTTCACTCCCAACAGCTGCTTAACCACCCTTCTCTCTCTCTCTCTCTCTCTCTCTCTCTCTCTCTCTCTCTCTCTCTCTCTCTCTCTCTCTCTCTCTCTCTCTCTCTCTCTCTCTCTCTCTCTCTCTCTCTCTCTCTCTCTCTCTCTCTAACAGAGGAACAGCCTTAACAACCATCCATAGACACTCGACCAATTACCAACTCCAAGTCGAGAAGTCACTATTTTGTCTACTTTGCCTTTGATGGATGGATTTTATTTTGCCTTTGACGGATGAGTTTTTCCCTCCTCTCGAATGTCAGATACCTCTTCACACCGAGTGGAGACAGCACCGCGCACACACACACACACACACACACACACACACACACACACACACACACACACACACACACACACACACACTTGTGGAGGCAGGCAGCACTCAGCATCGAGCAGCACGGCAAGACGTGCGACCCCCCGCGTTGTCCCCCTACATGATCAAAATGTCACAGGAGATAGGACTACATTCAGCGCATGCTAATCAGACATTGCCATACATACAATACACACAGGGCCACTGACAGCCTTGACTGGGCCCCAGGGGGGAAATCATCTGAAGGGGCCCCTCCGTCAGTATATACAATGTCATGAGGACTCGGGCCCGAGACAACTGACCCCTTTGCCCCTCCTGTCAGCTTCCCTGGATACATACATAGGCCTACATAGACAACCCAACACAAGTGTTTGTAGCGCAACAGCAGCTCTCTTATGGAGGAGTTTCATAAAGGGTCCTCCACCCAAACACGCAGAGAAGCCAACAGGGGACAACAAATGGGTACATTTTTCAGGACCCGGTGCAAAAGGGGTCCCAGAAATTGGTAGTATGTATAGTATGTATTGGGTGGAGGGACCTTTGTAAGATGACTTTGTCACAGGCCTGCCCAAAGCTGTTGGTGGAAACTACATGTGCGGCAAGGGCCGGGGATAGGCATAGGCAGACAAGGCGGTCTACACAGCATGTCTACACAGCATGTTGGCGAACAGAACGCACACTCTTCTCCCTTTCATCCTCCCATTCCATCTCGTCTCAAAAAAACATTCCATGTAATAATAACTAGAGGCAGCTACGAGTGACATATTTCACAATGTCAAGCCAGATCACATAGCGTTGCGTAACGTATGAGTCCATACGGCAATTCTAATGCCATTTGTTATAGCAATTACACTAAATAACAGTAAAGCAGTACAACATGCAAATCCAAAAAGTTTGCAAAAGTGAACGCTATTCCCCTCTTCCTGACCTCGCTCGCAAACACCAAGAGTAAAGCGGCGTACACACACAAAGCTAGCATTTCGCTTGCTCGCCTACTCGCCACTCTTTCATGGAACGTTCGCTGAAAGTTCCCGCGGCTTTAACTGCCAATGGACAGCTGAGAAGTACCGAACTCTGCATTCCAATTGGTTACTCGCTTACTCGCCTCGCTCGAAGATAAAATATTTTCAACTCGGAATCCGCCCACATCGCATCGCTTGTACAGTACTCGCCTACTCTCCTGCGAGTCTCGCTGGGACACATTGACATTCTATTGAGTTCATTCGCTGAGCGAGTAACTAGCAGCGACGTGTGTGTACGGCCCTTAATGCTTTCTGTCCGACTTTGTCAACCTTTCGTAACATTGAATATGCCATGACAATGTTTAGTTGTTACTAGATGACCCGTGTGTCTACAGAGCATTAGATGTTGGCGAACAGAACAGTGCACCCATCTCTTCTAAATCCCTTTCATCCTTCCATTCCATCTCTTCACAAAAAACATTCCCTATAATAACTAGAGTTACGAGTGACATATTCCACAATGTCAAGCCAGATCACATAGCGTTGCGTAACTTATGAATCCATAGGAATACGGCAAGTCATGTCTAATGCCATTTGTCACAGCAATTACACAAAATAACAGTAAAGCATTACAACATGCCAATCCAAAAGGGTAACTTCTAGCCCAAGTTTTGGCTAACGTAGGCGAAGCCATTATACCACTGGGCTACCATCATAGAAGCAGAAAGCATAACAAACCTGTTCTTCGGAGACTGTTGGTGCGCGCCACAAAATGTAGATCTGGGAATGCGGTTGGCACTGCGGACACTTTTAGAGTTTTCCGTGTAGGTATTAGACTTCGAGAAGGACTTTGTGAAGTCGTCGGGACTGAAATGGTCACTGCAAAGCACCGGGGTAGCTTACGGAGCGTCTCCATCGGTTTGTTGATGTAGCCCTGCAGCCAGGAGCCAGAGTTTGGTTCTTTCAACATCTTTCACGGAAACCAATGGAAACTTGCCGATACCCATCTGTGGGCTTTATTATTGCAGTTGGTATATACACATTGATGTACCATGGTGCGATGTCGTTGGGTTTTAATCCACTATTCAATCCGAAAGCAGTTGTAGAACTAGCCTTGATTTGCAATGTCTCTTGCGGGTCCCTGCAGTGGGTGGGTGGGCTACATCACAACTGAAGAGAGCAAAGTAAAATTCCGCCGACCCCGAGAAAATAGTCTCTCAACATGGCAAAATCCACGCAGTGCAAGGTTGGTTTAATTTCAAACTTCATTCTACTAAGGCAAACATTTACACTTGCAGTATGGTATAATAACGGTTTTGTTTTGAATGTTGTTTAAACGGGATAAGACTATTTTTGGGGGCAGGCTACTACCATTCCCGTCCACTTGCGCTAGCTTAGCAACATGGATATGAGAATTCACAAGGACTGCATGGAATGTGAAAAAAACGTTCTGGACACATTGTTTACACCCTGGCTGACTCGGAAATGAGGCCTGGTGTCCAAAATCCCGGAGGTACACTTTAAGAAAAAGGTTGGGAACCACTGACATGAACAACATTATGGTTACAGATGCCAATTTCTAAATGCAAATTGACCAAATTGACTAGAACCGGGGTCCGTGTACTTTTTCGTTCATTCATTTTTCTTTTTTGGAATGAAAAATGAAAATCAAAAAAGGGCGAAATTGATTGTTTTGTTTTAAGCAATGCAAGCAGAAATGGCTGTATTTGGTTTTCAGCATGTGTTGCCTCATATAAAAATAGTATTTGAAAAATTGACAACGTTTTTGATCGATTTTCAATTCGTAATATTTGTTTATTCATTTATTGAAATTCATTTGCCTGACGCCATGGTTTATCCGGAAGGATAGGCTATTTGCCACCTGACTCGCATAGTCAAGGCCTATTCCTCTATAGCGACCATGGGGCATAGAAAAGTTACACTTTGGTGTATTTAGGGCATTAGTGGTAGGATGCTTCCAGGTAGACTGCATCTAATTCTAGAGATGACCTGACAAAAGGAAGGTTGCTTATCATCAGAACGGTCAAAAACCTCTATGAATCAATGACCATTAACTCCCCGTCAACTTTACCGTTGCGCAGCTGTACTTCACTGCTTGCGTGTATTTTCATTACATTACACATTTACATGACAAAATGTGATGTCTGAACAAATAACATCATCTACATTAAACCTTGGTTGAGCAAGATGGAAAATTTGCTCCACAAATACGCACTTCTGTTATTAGGGCACTATGCAAATACGATCTATAGGCATAAATAATCACATGAAATCTCAACTCGTTGCAAAGGTTATATCAGTTTATACGTTAAAGTGCAGCATAAAAACAGCAAATCTATCTTCTACCCACATACGGCGCCCTATTCAATATGGTGGTGGCGCGCATGCATGCACCCTTTCGCTTGGGATAGGCTTATCTATTCGAAACCATCTCACAAGCATCACAGCCACGTCCTTGTAGTGTAGCTCGTGAGATGGATTATATTCATATCCCAAGCCCAAGGGCGCATGCACGTGGTACCACCATATTGAGCAGGGCGCCTGTGAGGAAGATGTTTCGTCTCACTTGTAGAACTACCGACAAGGTTGGAGATCAGGAGATGAAGGGTTAAAATACCGAGGTCCAAACTATGTTTCCAATGTTTGCGTAATTTTATTTCCCTAAATAAACAGTGCACGGGGGCAATCAAACGAAAATGACCAAACTGACACAGACAAAGGGGACATTGACGGGAACGTTGGCAGCCCTGATGATCCGCAACCTTCACCATTTTCATCTCTGACCTGTAGATGTAGTCAAACTGGAAGCACCCAGATGCCACTACTGCCCCAATTACACCATAGTGAAACGTGTGTTAAGCATGCATAGCCTACATAAACAGTGGTATTTTTTGAAACGTTCGGCAAAATCGTGCACGTCAGCTCTCCAAACTCGCGCTCCAGCGCTTCCAGCTTGAGAGCGAAAGAATATGCCCACTAAACTTTGTTGTAGGCTATTCTTGGCGTCCGTTCAGAGATATAGCCTATGTTTAACAGGCAAGATTTCTAATAAGAAAATGGTGGCAAAATAATAATGCAGGACATAAGGTATCTTACAATATCCTAACCATGCCTGTCGCATTCACCACTGCTTTGGACTAACCTATTTGTTCCCTAAGGTGTATATCCTACGTGCGAAAATGTAGCCTACAATATGCTATGAAGGCTATCGATTTAAGTAACCTTAAGATTGATCAAATTATGTCCATAATGTTGCTCGTCATTCAATAAGACGGACGTTCTGCACGCTTGAGGCTGGCCTGGCCATATCGTGCCGCGCATAGGCATTTTATGCCTGCTCTGCACATGCCAAGGATGTGTTTTTTCCCATTATTCTACTTTTCTGTCATTTACCCTGGCTGTGTCTGAAACGCGTTTGCTTATGCTCATGGTCGTCGCTAGGTATCTACCTTCGCTGGTGCGAATCAGACGGTATAGGCTATATCCTTCGCGCCAGTCAAATTAATTTCAATAAATGAATAATCAAATATTGCTAATTGGAAATCGATCAAAATGTTGTTAAATGTTATAATACTATTTTGGTATGAGGCAACACGTGCTGAAAACCAAATACAGCCATTTCTGCTTGCATTGATTTAAACAAAACAAGCAATTTTGCCCTTTTTTGATTTTCATTTTTCATTCCAAAATAGAATAATGAATGAACGAAAAAGTACACGGACCCACCGGCCCTGTGCACGGCATTCATATCAGAGGACCGTGTGCAGACGTAATTTTGTTAGATTAGATTCAGCTGCATTGACATTGCACACGTACCATGTACTGCAGGAATATACACTGTAGAGTAACAAAATGCAGTTTAGCATCTGATCAGAGGGGGAAAAAAGCAAAATTCATATATACAGAGTAAAAAAAGAATTCGACACTTAGAGAATACTCTGGGAGCAAATTCAATTTAGATCGACTCTCTAAGTGTTGAATGAACACTCCATGTTTTACTATGTAGACCAGTGGTTCTCAACTGGAACAGTCTTGAGACCCACCATTTTCCACTCTCATTCAGTCGCGACCCAAATTTTTTTGCGACACTCGAATGACTGGTTGCACGCTACTATCTCGCATAAAAATTCAGATTTTATCTATGACGACAGATGACACCAGTTCAATAACCTATCAAAATAAAAGTTGTAAATTGTTGCAGGAAAAGTTAGATGTTTTTTGGGGTTTTTTTTTAGCGAATCATTGAATTAGGATTTTTTTCTTACACCACGGCTCCGCGACCCACCCATGACCCCTCCGCGACCCACTTTTGGGTCCCGACCCACCAGTTAAGAAACACTGATGTAGGCTACAAAATGTGTGGCATGGGCCTTTTTTCATGATATCAATTAGGGGTGGTACTGTTCACAAAATTCACGGTTCGGTTCATATCACCGTGTCAAGGTCACGGTTTTCGGTTCTCTACGGTTCTTTTTTTTGTTCATGATAAATGATTGGGAATGGGAATATTAAACAATATTTATATAACTGCAGTTAAAAAGCGATGTATAGGCTTATAATAGGCTTATTGTATAGGTTCATAATTTGAAAATGGTGTGATTTTAATTGTGTCATCCTCTGATTGGTCTTATACGCTAATGTTTTAATCAGAGAGACTGGATAAGATACTCCTAGAATCTCTGTTTTACATATTTTTCTGGGCAGCACATGAATTGCGGTTTGCGACGGATTGCACGGTTCGGTTCGGTATGTGTGTGAATTGTACGGTTTCGGTTTTCGGTGCGGTTTGTGCCATCCCTAATATCAATCACGTCCTGTGATGGATCCTCTGGGGGCATTTTAACTGGGGATGACAAAACAACTGTTCACACCAGCTAGTTGAGACACTTGGTGCGTCTTAAGTTCAATATTACACTGTGAAAATTAGGACACTGCACAACAGTTAGAAAAATGAGCATGCCTCCGCACTAAATTGCTCCCTTTGTGTTATGTTATGGGACTATATTGCCCTACAGGCAGAGTGATCTACAGTAGACTACGGCACTAATACACTGTATTCTGTGATTTGTCGGGCAGTATGCCTAAATATCTCAAGTAATCTCCGAAACTCATCATTATGCGCGACTTCATTCTCAATAACACTTCAGCTCTGATTGAGCTATTTCAGAGTAGACCTATTCGTCAGTGTGCTGAGCACTTTCAGAAGTTGTAGGTGATCATGCCCCAAGAGGATCCATCACAACAGTGATGCATTCGGTGCGATTCATTGCTTTTGAAGCAGGCATAAGGCATGGCTGGATTGACCGTAAGCCATACGGGGCATTTGCCCGGTGGACTGTTGATGATTTTGTCCTGCTCCTCCCCTCAATGCAGTGGTATCAGTCCTCATGCCACTACAGCTGACCTCTCCAAGTCAGATTTCAATATTAATTTTGGCTGTTGTGGTCAAAATAGCTCGTAATAGAGCACTAAAAATGTTGTCATGGGCCTCATTGTCTCTGTCAATGGCTGGCGGACCGATCTTGACTGAAAATGCCCGGCCTGTTTTTTCACCCCAGTCCAGCCCTGGCATCAGGTGGCATAAACATAACTCACACGCCACTGGTATCTATGGTAGCTTTTTGCCTAGAGCCTGAAGTCTAACTCCTTCACTTCAACACGGAACTTGTTTGACGCCGTTGCAAAAAAAAGCCAATTTAAAGATAAATAAATGTTCTAGTTTACAATTCCGTTGAAGCAAAGCCAGAAAAACGACTACCGGTTTCCATAGAAAGCAGTGGGATGTACGTTTATGTGTATGCCACTGGATGCTACTTATAGCTGCTTCAAATGCATTGAGTCTCAGGTGTCTGACGTCACATGAAAAAGGCTAATATGAAGTGAAGGGTCCTCCATCATCAACACAGCGTAT
>NC_085876.1:9599582-9604582 GCF_034702125.1 Engraulis encrasicolus
CGCTTTGAGTGAACCAGCAGGTACTTGTGCTTGGGGTTGAGCAATCAGAACTGTGCCTAAGTGAGTTCATTGTTGCTTGCGCTTTATCCGAGAGAGGAATTTGAATTAGCCAACAAGGTTTTTTTTGTTATTTTTTTCTCCGGTGACTACTGTGCTGTGCTGTGCTGTGCTGTACTGTGTGCACGCGCGCGCGCGTGTGTGTGTGTGTGTGTGTGTGTGTGTGTGTGTGTGTGTGTGTGTGTGTGTGTGTGTGTGTGTTTGTGTGTGTGTGTGTGTGTGTGTGTGTGTGTGTGTGTGTGTGTGTGTGTGTGTGTGTGTGTGTGTGTGTGTGTGTGTGTGTGTGTGTGTGTGTGTGTGTGTGCTTGCTCTTAGCAAATACAGGGCAGCTGAACTGCCTCATGACCACATGCAGCTCTGTCTTTATTGTACCACACAGACACAAAGTCCATGACAACAGTACGCTGTGTGCGCCCCCACACAACTTTGTGTTACACTTTATTTAAGATACACGAAGCCGTTAAATTAATTAGATAGGCTATAGGTCATCGATTTGTGCAACTGCAAGCAGAACTAGACTGTGTTTCCTTTTTTTTCCTGAAGTATTTTTCTGGGCTTTTTCTGCCTTTATTATGATAGGATAGTGAAGTTGTGACAGGAAATTAGCAGGGAGAGAGACAGGGAGGGCTCAGCTAATGACCTCATGCTGGAATCGAACCCGGGTCACCAGTGTAGCCGTCAAGTGCCTAGCTGATTTAGCTATGGCTGGTTGAGCCTACATTGCGTTTCCACAGAGAAAATGCTATTAGTATGCTTGCGGCTCATGCATATACACACACACACACTGCTGCTCTGCACACACACAAACACAAGGGGAGGAGGGAGAGGGGTGTGTGTGTGTGTGTGTGTGTGTGGGGGGGGGGGTGGTGGTTCCAGGAGCCTTTCAGCCATGGATGGGTAGGGAGAGGTAAGGATGGGATTCGAACCTGCAACCCTCTGATAGATCAAATCCATACCCATTAGCCACTGCCATAGTGCTACGGATAAATTGATGTACTGTGTAAGAACATACATTGTCACCCCGTGAAAAGAAAGAAGGTGTTTCACTGACTGACAAGGTGTCCATTATTTGTTAGAAAAGTACACCTATGAAGCCATACGTCATGTAACTTGGATGTGAATAGAATATTCGTTGGGAATGTAGACGGTATTTAACGTTGGGGTTGCAGGTATGACATCACGTTGGGGGAACTCCCCCAGGATTCTAAGGTTCTACATAGACTCCTATGAGCCTGCGGAACCCCCAACGTGATGTCATAATAGTACATTTTCTAAAAATGGTTAACCTGCAACCCCACCTTTAACGTTGTACTGTGTAGTATGGTGGCCAGGTATTCCAACTATGCTGCTCATCGCTCAAACTGTGCTGTCTACTGCCAAATGTGTTCTTTTCATGAATATTTACTAAATAATGAACTCATATTCACTAGTATTCAGAGAGTATTGCAGCTAAAAATTTCTGGAAATTCAAAATGGCAGACAAAATGGAGAAGATCCACCTTTTCATGTATGAATGTAATGGATACTTTTGGAGCAGTTGACATATACAAATGGGTACATGGAAAAGGAATTTAAAAAGCACTGTAAAATAAAATGTTAGCCAGATTTCTATTTCTTTTCTTTGCTTGATGGTCTGGCCAGCACCCAGAGTACTTGTGGCAGATGTTCATGTTTTGAGACTAGACAAGTTTTCTTCAATACGACAGCTGTTTTACAACTGTTTACTAGGCCTACCATTTGCCATCTGGCCCATTTCAATATCGCACTGTGAAATTCTAATGTGCAGCTTATGGTAATTGTAGATTTTTTATTTTATTTCATGCACTGCATACGGCAGTTCATTCATTGAGCATCTCAGCTGATTGAAACCAAGACAAAAGACAAAAGCAGGATTTAACTGTCTCCTTTATAAAAAAGTAACAGCATCCATGTTGCTCTGTGATAGCTTTCATGTTGCAGATTGAGTGGGCTTGCCTTGGCTATATTGGAAGATAAACACAATCAAACGCAGCTTTCCTCTTTCAAAACAGGATGTTCAAAAGAGAGCTCATACTGTAGGCATGCTTTGTTTCTTTTTTTTCCTCCTCCTTCTCATTCCAAAGACAGAGGCTGATGGACATTTTGTGAGGCACGCTTGCTTACCTTTCATGTCATAAACACAAAGAGAATTAAAAGCGAGCAACACTTCTTCTTCTTTTTTTCATTCCCGAGACCATTCTCATCAACTAGCCCTGTCAGGCATGGCTGGAAAGCAGTGGTTTTTGACAAGAGATATAGTAATGAACAGAATACTGAGCACCAGTCTGGCTGCTGCGATGAAAGCCAACTAACCGTGCTAGTCTCGTGCTGCGCTTGGACCACGCAGAGATGCTACCTTTTGCCTTTGGCATCAATATTCCTGGCAGGTCAAAACCGCAGGCACAAGGAGGGCTGGCAGAGGATGTGAGGAGAAAAATATGTAGACATCTCTGTATCTGAAACACGTGTGTGACAAGTGTGTGAAGGTGCATACTGTCAGCTTCATAATCTGCATACAGTGCGGTGACAGGTTTGGATAGGCCCAGGACAAAGTCATCTAAAACGTACCCCCATCCAATACATGCCAATGCAACGAGGACCCAATTCTTGCCCCCCTCTCTACCTGGGCCCGGGACAAGTGACTTGTTGGTCCCCGCATGCCGGCTTCCCTGTCTGCATGAATGAGGTTTGCCGCAGACTCAAACAAAATTTCTTGTAATCTTGATGTCTGACCTGATCTGGCTGAAAAAGAGACTGCTGCTGAGAATTTTAATGTCTGGCAGTTTCTCTTCATTGTCCAGACAAACTGCTCACTAGGGTTAGACATCTGAGATTTAATAGTAGCCTACCACCATAATATTTCCAATATATATATATAAATATTTTCCCCCATTTTTTTTATAAAACACAGTGGCATGTCATATTTGAAATTACATATTTTACCCGTGTTAACAACACTTCAACTTGTCTTGGCTTTTCACCTCAATTTTGGCTAAGTGTGACTCATCGTATGCCACTCGGGGAACAAATGATCCTCAACTGCAAAAATGCAAAAATGAATGTAAGCCCCAGGGCTGCTGCTAAGGTTTTGGAGGCCCTATGCATAACTGGTCAGGAGCCCCCCCTCATGATTAAATAATAGTAATAACAATAATATGTTTTTTTAGTCCATCTCAATTTAGGAGGCCCCAATTTTGGGGGCAAAGCGCTAAGCGGCCCTAAGCGCTCTGCTTACTCTGCTTATGCCTAGTAGCAGGCCTGGTAGGCCCTATACAGTATACAGTAGGCCTATACGGCACATTTTATAAAATACATAGACTGAGTTGGAAAGACAAACACACGCCTCACCCATGGCCCTCGCCTGTTATCTGCCGGGATGGTAAACAAAGCTACCCAGCCAGGTGACCTTGTAAACGGCCCTCTCTCTCCTCAGTCTCGTCCCACGTGTTGACTGTTTGCTTTTGTGTGAAAGTCAGCGGAGCGCACATAACAGCTAGGCTCCAAGGGCTCCTTCTTCAGCACAGACACAAAATGTTTCACACAATAGCTGCGTTAAGTGAAGAAGGGCTGTGCTGGGACCACAAACTGGCCCGGGCATTTTGTTGGAACAGAGCAGCCCCTCACCCCCAACCAGGATGGGCTCGGTCCACTGTATGAGGCCAATGTGTCTCCCCATCTAAATTATGGACCGGTCTCTAAAGGAAAATCTGAAACAAACAACAACAGCATTCAAATAAAAGCATTGGCCCCTGAGGACTGTCGGCCCACTGGGAAAGTGTCCTGGATGCCAGACTACCAGGCCTGCTGCCTAGTGCTGGTTGGACGCTGGATCAACAGGATAGGTTATTTGTCTTACAGCAAAGTTTCATCACCAGGAAAACAGGCAAGTCAATATGACTGGAGGAGAGAGATAGAGAAAAAAGATGAGAGCCAAGCAGAGCAGGAACAGAGAGAGGAGAGGAGAGGAGAGGAGAGGAGAGGAGAGGAGAGGAGAGGAGAGGAGAGGAGAGGAGAGGAGAGGAGAGGAGAGGAGGGGAAAAAAATGTAGGAAAACACAACAGCAGCGTGGATGGCAGCACTTGTGGTGTGCAGTACAGAGCCAAGTGATCAAGATGATCAATAAATATTTCTAAAAATAACATGAACGCTCACTGCACCAGGCCAGGCCGTTGGAGCCAGGCGATGGCTAGTCACCACCAGGGATGGATTATGATTCCATGGGCCCCTGGGCCAGACAAGAAGAGAGACCCCACTCCATGGGTGCTGCTAGTTTACAACAAGATTCAGGGTTTCAGGCCAGATGTGACAGTGCATGTTGTTGGGTTTCAGGGAAGGAGGGATATCCCCAGAGAAAATATAAACATACAGTTGTATGCGCAAAAAGTGCAATTTTGAAGCAATATTCGAAACATAAAATATATAGAGGCTAGAGCTTCAGGGCCCTTTTGACTCTTGGGCCCCTGTGCCAGGTCCCTGTAGGCCCATGCAGTAATGTGACCCTGGTTACCACATGGATGATGATGATAATGATGATTATGAGACACGCTCACCTGCTTGGCAGGAAGCCAGGAATTCAATAAGGTTTCTGGGGCCCAAGAAGACAGCAGCAGCAGGATCACAATATGGGTCAATGATGTTTTTGGAGGGCTCATGCGTCAGGTGGTACAACCACAGCTAATGCCCTTACATTAATAACTAATTGGTAATTAATGTACTGCAATCAATATGATTCTTAAATAACAAAGAAAACACATTTAATCCATACGATAGTGGCATTGGCTGTGGTTGCACCACTGTGACGTATGCTACTACTAAAACGTCACTGACCCATATACAGGAGGTGCACAGTTGTAGTTGTGGTTCCCTGATGGTCAAATAAGTAAAGTTGTAGGGGAAAAAGAGAAATCCAGTTGTCTACAAGTATC
>NC_085876.1:9609582-9612082 GCF_034702125.1 Engraulis encrasicolus
TGTCACAACAATAGGGAATAGATCACACTCAAGTTCTTTTTATTTGTCTTTTTTATTTAGTTATTGCAGGTAAATAGTGCAGGAATCACAATCTATCGTGATAAAATCACATCGCAGCATTTTTAACGGGATGCTTATTGAATCATGAGCGCTTTGCCAATACAGGAGTTCTAATTGTCTGATGGATCCAAAGAGGCCATCAAAGTTTTGTTGGAGGTAATGGGATCCATAGTCGTCGGAGAACACATGGCCATTTCTCAAAGTCAGGTGTATGTGCCTTGGAAGTGTGTGAGACTAATTAGTCACGCCCAGTGATTGGATAATCTAGAGTTCACCAAAGAGTATCCAATCACTGAGCGTGATTACGAAGGCTGATACACTTGGAAGGGTGCACACTAGATTTTGAGAAAGTCTGGACACCACAAAAGACCAACTAGATTTCAGGAAGTAAACCCCATGTCATCATGATGAGTTTCGTCCATCCAGCTCTCCACATCTAGCTAGCTCTGAAGTCAATTTTGCAGCACATGACCAACACTATGAGGGTAGACACCTTAATTAGACTCAATGGTTGAATGAACACCTCAAAATTTACTGTGTAAATGTAATTACCCAGACTCTTCAACCAAGCCAATTCCACACAATATCCAGTCAAATCACCTGCTTTAAAATGCACAGGGGCTGCCAACAATATGGCAAGACTTTTAGGTTTTTGAAGACCGTCGGTCGACAGCGGCAAGACTGTGAGCAGATGCATATATAGTAGCTGCCAAGTTTCATGGCTTGCCACGAGCCAACAGATGTCTCCTCCTCAGAGATGAGTCATAAATCTTAACATATCAAAATCATCGTGTTGGCATGATGCCTTGTCACTCTTCCCCCACCTCCCATCTCCCATCCCCATCCTCCATCATCTTTCTTCTTGAAAAACAAATAAGCCTCGCCACATGTTCCTTTCCCAATTGACAGGCACGTGTGAGTGTGTGTGTGTGTGTGTGTGTGTGTGTGTGTGTGTGTGTGTGTGTGTGTGTGTGTGTGTGTGTGTGTGTGTGTGTGTGTGTGTGTGTGTGTGTGTGTGTGTGTGTGTGTGTGTGTGTGTGTCCACAGCACTATGAAAATTGGCATTCGCGTGGAATAATTCACTCACTTTCCTCAACATCATTATCTTGTGTTTGGCATCGACTAATCTACGGCTGTATGAAAAGACCAGAATGCAAATGGACCTGGGGGGGGGGGCTCTCTCGCCTTGCTTTCCTGGTCATTACAGAACTGCAATGCATTTTCACAACCTCTTCGGCCAGTTAGAAGAACTACAGGAATGATGGACAGGCACAGCAGGCCATGGGGGACAAATAGAACAAAATTCAAAGTCTTGTGGGGGTTTTTTTTCACTTGAGCTTCAGTGTTACTATGGCAATATCAAATACAACACTAATGGGCTGGCTGTGCAGTTTCACTGATCTTAGAGAACCCTCTCCGAGTCTTCAACATGTACAGATGTAAAATGTGTATAGATATTATCATGTGGCGTCTTTTTAAAGACTTCAAACTCACAGTGCAATGATTTTGATTGCCCATGTCACCTTGTGACATGACATGGAATCCATTTTAAGCACCTTGGAAAGAAGTAACAAAGTTTGCCCTGATGAAGACTGGTTTGCAGTCGAAACGTTTAGGTGTTATCCCTTAAAATAAAGGACTTTTGATATTTTTCACTACAATCACTGTGCCTCGGTTCCTCAAGACTACCACCTTCAACAAGGGGCCTACTGTTCGGGCCTTCACATTTCGGGGATAGGGACAAGCAAAGAACTCTGACTTCAAACTATTTTTTGTCACTGGATAATTTGCACATTTTTTTGATGGCTAACGGACTGGCTGTGCAGTTTCACTGATCTTAGAGAACCCTCTACTATACTTCAATATGTTCAGATATTATCAGGTGTCAACTTTAAAAAGACTGGATGATGGCCCTACCGCGGCCTAACGGTAGGGCAAGAGGGTACTACGCCGGCGACCAGGGTTCGATTCCAGCCTGATTCATTAGCCAGTCCCTCCCCGTCTCTCTCTCCCCACTTGCTTCCTGTCCCTCTGTCACTGTCCTATCTGAAATAAAAAGCACAAAAGTAAAAAAAAAAAAGACTGGATAATTTGGATAACTTTTTATACTTGTTGCATCATCATTAAATAGATCGCAGACAGGGACACTGTAGGGTACGTTATTTAAAATAAGAGGAGACTACTGCCAACCTTTTTACAAAGATGGCAACAGCAACTGTAAATAAAAGAAGTGTCATTAAAATATTCCTTCACGCTGCAGGAAATACCTTGTCTTGGGGGTGAGAAGGCATGACAAAACTGACAAAGCGGAGAAGGAAAAAAAGAGGGGGGAAAGAGGGAATAAAAAACCCAGGTAGAGAGATAATGCATGATAATTGGATTGGGTTGAAGAGCAAGGCAGGTTTTTGATTGGGAGATAAAGGAAAATATGCTAATGGGG
>NC_085876.1:9617082-9644582 GCF_034702125.1 Engraulis encrasicolus
CCAAGGGACTTAACCATTCATCATCATCATCATTACTATTGACACCACTGAACAGCAGGCTGTGTGTGTGTGAGTGTGAGTGTGTGTGAGTGTATCCCTATGTGTGTGTGTGTGTATCCCTGTGTGTGTGTGTGTGTGTGTGTGTGTATCCCAGTGTGTCTGTGTATCCATCTGTGTGTGTGTGTCCCAGTGTGTCTATGTGTGTGTGTGTGTGTGTATCCCAGTGTGTGTTTATGTATATCCCTCTGTGTATGTTTGTGTGTTTGTGTGTGTGTGTATCCCAGAGTGTGTATATGTGTATCCCTGTGTGTGTGTCAGTTTTTCTATGTGTGTGTGTATCCCAGTGTGTGTATATGTGTATCCCTGTGTGTGTGTGTGTGTGTGTGTGTGTGTGTGTGTGTGTGTGTGTGTGTGTGTGTGTGTGTGTGTGTGTGTGTGTGTGTGTGTGTGTGTGTGTGTGTGTGTGTGTGTGTGTTCGCCCTGGTACTGTTTTGCCTTCCAGGCCCCATCTCCATCTACTGCTCTAGTCTGTTGCTGTCAGCAAACATTTGTGGTATTCTTAAGAAGCCATCATGGCAGGCCGGTTGGCGTCGAGACTCGGAAAACAGTCTGGCAACTCTCATCTGAGAAACTTGGAACACGCTCCTCACTACAAAAGAAATAAAAACCTTTGTATGCGTTCCTAAGAACAGGTGTGCTGGAGATGACTTAAAAAAAGGTTTCTGGGCTTAGCGAAGAATCTGGGGGGGAAAAAACTCTCGTACTTTGCAAAACAAAATGTGCAGTTGTGTGACAGTTATGTCACTCTTTCCATTTTCAAAATGCAACAGGTTGTAAAAGGGAAACATTGTATTCACTAAGCCTGCGTGTGGGTTAAACCCATTATGAAACGCAAAAGACCCTTATCCAACAAAACAGTTTCTTCACATATAAAGCACTTAATAAGGGAGAACTGCATAACACTGTATTACACTTCCTGCAATTTATTGTGGCATAGTTCTGTGGCTTACAGATGCCGTGGAACATAAAAGACAGCACTGGTCTCTTGCGTCATAACCTTTGTGAGTCTGATGGGCTGATTTCACAGAAACTTTCACAGTCATGACTGGAAAACAAATAAGACAGGAAATGAGCTAGGCCTACTGTAGTGTGGTGACGCGCACAGAAAAAACACTTGGTGCGTTTGACTCACATAGCCAAATGTTTCACCTGAAATGACATGTTATCGATTCAAAACCTATCTGAAACTCATAAATAACAGAAATATAGATTAGGATTGTTCTGCGTAAATGTAAATATAGATTTCATTACTCTTTTGTTAACAAACTGATGTAATTGAACATCAACCTGAATAAATCACCTATGCATTTGTAATTTGTCAGATTGAGAGGCAGGAAATAATCTGATATGAACTGCAGTGTCTCTTCATCAACAGTAAACACTCTGCTAGTAAAACCTCAACAGGTGGCTTCTGGTTATTGTGCGTTTGGGTCACTTCTGAGGCTCCCCACATTGCTAAGATGATTGGCCAGTTCCTGTATCATGGCAACCTTTCCAATTTGGTCATTCCTTCTCTTCTCCATGATCAGGTCCTCCAAAGACTGGAACTCAAGTACATGCGTTTGCTTTTCAGGCAGCATTATTTTTAATCGATAAGGCTGCTTTCCGATTCGTATCTCGCCCCCCATTTTAAATTCACGCTTCCCAAACCTGCACCAGGCAGCAAAACATTCAGAGTTTCTCCAGCTGAGTTCGCGGTCTTTGGTGCCCACCTGTTCCATGGCATTTTGTACAACCATTTCCGGACTGAGAGGCTTGAATTTGTAGAAGCCGTTGACGAGCCGACCCCTTCTGCCTTGACTCGCATCCGTCAAAAAACTGTTTTTCACCTCAGCTCTGTGCAGGTGCACCACCTGAAAGTCTCCGACGTATACAGCCCAGTGAGGGTACTGGCCAGTAGCCACGAACTCCACCAGGTCGCCTGGCTTGCACCTGTTCAGTAAATTCTCCGGGGAATAGGTCTCCATGTCCGCCGAGACGATACTTTTCTCGTAAATACATTCGTCTTTGTTGTAGATGGCACACTCCACTTCGTTGCGCTTGTCATAGTGTTTTTCTTCCTGATTCGCCTCGATGTCTGCCCCATCGACATTCTCCTCCAACTCATCATCGTCGTTTGAAAAAATATATGATACCCCGATCCTGGGGCCGTCGTCCTCCGTGTCCAATCCATTTGGGTCTGCGGTCGGAACTTCAGCATAACTTAAATGTGACAGCTTGTCAACCTGATTTCCCATGCTACGTCCCTGGTAGCCGATGGGAATAATCACGAGTCCGCTTGACTATTCCGCGGGTACACCTATGCACAGAAACAGATCCGCATCTGGAGGTGATACGCAGGGTATAGCCAACAATTTAAACTAATTTACCCTGCAACAGGACAGTGGCACATCGCGACATGCGTATGCGCGTATATGCCACCGTGATGTTTAAAGCGCCTTGTAACCCGTAGCCAACCCAGTATCCACGTGAAGAAGTGAAACGATGTCAAGGTAGTCTATTATCTGACACCGTGTGGCTTATCAGGTAAGTGATATTTGTAGCCTCCAGCCGAACAGGTGTAACCTTAGCCTGGGCACCTGATGGATTTCCCAGGCGCAAAGTTTGAATAGATTTACCTCACTCAAGTAAGAAAAAGTAGAGTCTGTACAATCCAGCCTGCGCTCCGAACAAGAAACGTCCTTGTCGTCGGCTCCTTTTCAAAAGCTGGTGTGTTTAGTTGGCTGCCGTTTGCCACTTGAGCCTGTGCCCTGGCTTCGGGTGTGCAAGTGTGGATTGGAAGGCGGTCAGATCTAGGCGAAGCTAAGCACGGTGACAGTTACAAGCGGTCTCATTTTTAAAGAGGTAGTGCGCTATTTACATTCTACACACAAACGCACAGTTTCGTGACTCAACTGGTAGCACAATGCCCACGGGCAGAATGTAACAGGTGATAGGATAGACTTTGGACCCTACTGATAAAAACGTTAAGTATTTCTGATAAAATTCCAGAGCCTTTAATAAGAATAACACAGCTGATAAAAGAAGACATTTAAATTAACATAGGCCTACCTTAAAACGCTGTTTGTAAATTCATCTTGGTAAGTCTGTTTGTCTGCCTGTTTGTCTGTCTGTCTCTCTGTCTCTCTCTCTCTCTCTCTCTCTCTCTCTCTCTCTCTCTCTCTCTCTCTCTCTCTCTCTCTCTCTCTCACACACACACACACACACACACACACACACACACACACACACACACACACACCATTTGCTGACATATTACTTTAAAACCCAAAAAAGCAATGGCAATTATGCGGCCACGTTTGAATTGACTGTCAACGCTAATTATCATAGAACAGGCCTCTCCAAAAAAAAGAAGAAAAAAACTAACAAGAAGGGGTTGGGCTGTGGGAAGGGATATTTTTAAGGGGTTTGGCAGCTTCATAGAGACAGTGGTCGGTGTCTGGGCTACGGCGCTGGGCTCCGTGCCTCTATAACACAGCTTAATGAAGAGATTAAAATATTTACTTGCTGTCATTGGTGCCGTGATATGGGCACCGCGCTGCTTATTAGTCACAACAGTCCAACGTTTCCCCATGTAAGAATGCCAGTGTGCAGCACGCCCCCTGGCACACGCATGGGCAAGCTACTGTAGTCTTCACAATCACAGACATTTAGCTCTACACGCACCCAAGCACGCACACACACACACATGCAGACACGCACGCACACGCACACGCACACACACACACACACACGCACACGCACACGCACACACACACACACACACACAAGCAAGCTACTGTAGTCTTCACAATCACAGACATTTAGCTCTACACGCACCCAAGCACGCACACACACACACATGCAGACACGCACGCACACACACACACACACAAGCAAGCTACTGTACTCTTCACAATAACACACATTTAGCTCTACACCTACGCACACACACACAAGCACACAGAAGCCGGAAGCCGTCATGGCTTCAGTTGGGTTCAGTTGTCCTGGGCCCAGAGAGAGAGAGACAGAGGGTCCAGAATTGGGTCCCCATTACATTTGAGTGGAGGGACCTTTCAGAAGCCCGGCCAAAGCTGTCAACGTCCACGCACGCACGCGTGCACGCGCGCGAGCGCACACACACACACACACACACACACACACACACACACACATTCAGTGTGCCATCCTTGAATTACATTGTGAATTCTGCGGTTCAATGTTTTCTTCCCCCTCTCTCTCTGCTATATCGATGCCAAGCCATTACAGTGTACAACTACAGGGGTGCATTTATCAAATGCGTAGTTGCTTGTTAGCAACTTGGGTTGCTGTCAATGGGAAAGTGCATTGCAAACAACAAAGTAGCTAATGTTATTAGCAACTATGGTTTCGAGAAATGCACAAATGCACCCCATGAGTTGTATAAAGTAGAAGTAGAAGTACTCTGACAGATGTAATTACAACCCTATGGTATGATATTACATGGTTTCAACTTTGTAATATCATATTACTAGTGTTGTAACTTTATCTGTAAGAGTAGGCCTACTTCTATTTCTACTTTATACAACTCTGCTACCATAGCACCCCCAGCGGTGAGGGTTTGGGCTTGCGCTATGGTAACTTTCTATACGGAGCTCAACTCAACCGGGTTCAGAACCATAAAACTGCCACATATTTGCTACAGTCAATTAAATTAACCAGCTGATCTCAATTTTCACGCCCCTTCAGCCAGGCTGATTGGTGCAATCACCTGTGTTAGTAAGTGCATTCGACATGACATCAACGCATATATGCGCATTTAGACAGCAATGCACCCTGGATGAAAATGCTGCATGACGGTTAGATTTCCTGTCAAACTTCGAAATTTCGTCGACGTTGCGTTGACGAGGTGACATGTCACATGGTGTAAAACTATCGCAGTCAGATCTTGCAACCTCTGCAGTTGCTTATCCCCTTCAACGCTCGTCGACGGACTGCCTCCGAGGTCACGCGCCCATGAACTGGTTGGTCAACAACTCACTCACGTGTGTATATGGGTCTTGTCTCACACCTCTACACAAGTTTGCGCAGGTCCCCACTTCAGCTCCTCCTCACTGCCTGTCCCCCCACTCCTCACACGTGGTGTGTTAGTAGAGCAAACTGGTGCGAGCTCATCGTCTCGTTCATATTTGTGGCCGACTGCAAATGCGCTGTATTTAATAACACCCACATCGTGACAACAAGTTCTCGCTGACGTGCCTTGCGCAACGTCGACGCTCGCATCAAAGTCGTATGCGCTTAATAGCACAGGCAGGAGGAATTACTGGAAGGAGTGAGGTTGATAGGGACAAGGGAACAGTTTTCCTGGACCCAGAAGTGGGTCCCCATTACATTGTATGTATTGGGCAAGGGGGGCCCTTTCAGATGACTTTGACCTGGGCCCCTGGGACAAAGCTGTCAGCGGCCCTGGAGGCAGAGGCACATCTTGTCACCAGGCTAGACAGGCAGCCGCTTGGGGCCCCCAAGCCCCTGTACAGCGAATAACACTTTACTACAGTAGTGGCAATTTTGTTTGAAATGTTCATTCTTTTGAATTTTCGCTTGGGGCCCCACATTACCCTAGAATCGCCTCTGCCTGGAGGCAGTGGCTGGGGATGTAGTGGATGTGGGGGTATTGGCAGTGTGGCAGTGAGACAAGTTTCTAAGGGGGATTGCTGTACTCCGCCTGGGTGTCCCTTGGTGGAGGCGATGGCTGTGGAGGTGGCGGCACAGTGGCAGTGGTAGTGAGAGTCGAGCGAGGTTTCCAAGGGGGATTAGTCTCTGCCGCGCCGGCGTCCCTGGGGCTAAATGTGTGCCACCTAAATTGGCACGCTGCAGCTTTGAAATGACTTCCCTAGCAGCTGGCCTGAATCAGTGTGTGTGTGTGTGTGTGTGTGTGTGTGTGTGTGTGTGTGTGTGTGTGTGTGTGTGTGTGTGTGTGTGTGTGTACTGTGTATGTATGTGTGTGGGGAGTCTTGTGTGTTGGAGGTGAGAGGACAGAAAAGTTGTGACATGTGGAGAGAAAGAGAGAGAATGGGAAAAGGGGGGAAAGGACAAATGATGCTATCTGGGGGGCAACGATGTGTCTACACATCTCAGCGATCCTCAAATTGAAGTCTGTACATGTTATCAAAGCCCTGCCACGTCCACATCACCATCGCCATCACCATTACCAGGCCTCTCCACCTTCTCTACAACCAGGGCTGTACTGGGGCAGAAATAGGGCCCAGGCACCTTTGGCTTAAAGGGGCCCCTCATAATTAGTGGCGCAGAACTGACTCACCGGTGGGCCCACTGGGAAAAACCGGCTATGCCAGATGGACAGTCCAGCCCTGCCTACAACCAACATCCACCACCAATCACAACCCCTCTCACCCCGCACAATGAAAGCGGAGGATTTGAGGCGCTGCTAGAGCTCCAAATCTCCTGGTGCACCTTGCTCTTCCCATCTCGCTCATAATGAGCTCTTAAGCCTTCTTCACTTCCTGCAGCACAGGAGAACTCGATAGGTTTTTTTTTTTTTTGGAGGTGAAAATTGTACAGAGCACTTCTCTCAGATAGGACAGATTTTTGAGAGGAATAAAAAAAACCTGAAGGAGTTGTAGAGACATCTCCGGAAAAAAAGGAACATACTCTCATCATCCTTATGGAATAGCAAGATGTCCTAAAATGAAGATGGTTATGAATAGGAAATAGAATACCAGGCTATGAACAGATTAACATCTTGCGATATCCTACCTGGTGGATATTCCCAGTTCAGAGGGTGTAAGCGGGGCTTACAAACATTAGTGGATGTATCGGTAACACTTTATTTTAGGGATACATCTAATACATACAATGTCCCTGTATAAGTAACTTGTAAGGCATGTACAAAGCAAAATCAAACATTTGTTAGGCATGTATTCACAAATGTCTTGTTCATGCACAATAAGGGATGTATTACCAATTTAACCTTAGTAAGGACCTAGTAGGCCTTAGCGTTTGCTTAGTACATGACTTACAAGTTACTTATGCTGGCATTAACATTGTATGTATTAGTGCTTATAGATGTATCCCTAAAATAAAGTGTTACCGATGTATCCTGACACATACTTGTGCCACAAGGCTACCTGTACCTGCACTGCTGTTATGCATTGATAACACAACAAACCAGACCAAACCAAACCAAACCAAAACAAATCTCCTGAAATGTTGATACTTGACGCGTGTTATATGTATTGTCACTGGAAGAAATGCTTGCATTGCATGTTAAAAGGTGCTTTGGCATGTATTTTGTATGCCTTTTAACACGCGTTGGCTCATGTTGACTATGTAAGCAGCCTCTCATCACATACTGTCTTACCACATATTTGTTCCAACCAATGGGCCTTTTCTCTCTCGCCAGCTCGTATGTTTCACCTTTGCATTTAAAAAAATATCCACATACCTGTAGTACAGGTATGCACTAAGTAAGACAGTTTGCACATACTGTACGTGTAAAGCGTCTTAGTTCAGGCTGTCCGAGTCTGTTGCAACTGTGTTTAGGTGGCAAACAGGGCTTATTTGATCCAAAGTTTGCAAACCTTGCAGATAACTCTTTCTGTGTTTGTTTAACAAACAAGCTACTGGTGTCTTGTAGTCTGAGCTTCTAAGAGGACAAGACCCATTTGTATCACTTAACCACCTCTGTAAGCACCACACACCCCCAGGAGCACAGACAAACAAACGAAAAATGGATGCTTTGTTGTCACAGAGATGTGTGCTGTAGATGGCTCCGCTGTTGGCAATGTTGGCGTTTGTTCATCTTGTAAAAAATGAAGCTCTGGGTTTTGCATCATCCTCTTGGTTACATAAAGCCGTATGGGAAACTTAGCATACCCCCTAAATACATATAGATCATTGAAATCAACAAGAAGTAGCTCTCCTGGTCAAATAGACTGACCTGACTGCGGATCACAACTTTGAGATGGTACATGTCTGTCCTTCCTCAGGTCTTGCTCGGGGATGCAAAATGAATTTCAGTGTAATAAACTGATAATAAAGTAGGTATGGTATTATCTCACATGACAGTACACTTGCTTTGTCAACATTAAATGTGGTTTAAAGTAAATTGGATGATTTTTGACAATTATGGACAAAACATAACTTTTGACCTTGACCTGCATTTTTCCTAATTTGACATCATCTCCCCCAAATTGTCCCTTAAGTATGATCCCATATTTTTGTGTAACGTTGCAAAAAACATAATGAAAAAAGAAACATAAAACCAACAACAAAACTTTCCCTATCTACAGTGTGTGGAGTAGCAACAAAAAAGTACCTTTCCTGGTCAAATATAGACCTATCGGATTACACTGCAGGTCACGTAATAAACTTGCATTGTCACCATCCAATGACATGGCTCTGTCTACTCTTCCACTTACTTTCTTTAAGAGTTGAGACAAACTGATTCCCTATGTCTGCCACCGGCCAAAACAACTGTGAAAAGAGGAAGAAGTGCGAGACTGATTGCTCTCTGTGGAGACGGAGGACAAGGCAGAAGTGAAAACACTTGTCTGACTCTGCAGTCTGTGTCCAGTCAGACAATGTGAACCTGAACCTTGTTTTGTTTCTTTCTCTTCTTTAATGTATTCATTTTTCCTCCACTGATTTTTTTTTAGTTCATACTGGTTGATTTTTTTTTCACTTTGCCCTGCTGTTGATTTGTCCTTTTCATTAATTGTCTAAAAAAAATCCCGCCCGGAAATTGTTAAATTGTAGTGCAGCAGAAGAGGACCTTTTGGAATGATTTGATGGTGAATGAAATCACTGTAATTATGCATGCCCCTGATTTGGTATGTTGCCGAAACACAACGGACAGGCTGACGTTCCTGAATAACAAATTAAATGAAAACCAAAATATCACCAGATTGAGTATTTGAAATTCAAAGGAATAAGGTGGTGCAGTCCCTGTTGGTCGAGGTACTGGTAAATGTGTTAGGTTGTTATTGGGCTGTAAGAACATCCACCCACTCTAGGGCAGGGCAGGGGAGATCCATTATTCACCTGGTATCAACCTGTCCTTTCATGGCAAAACATTTCTGCAGCATCATTACCATAGGTGTGCACAGATAGGGACAAGGTGCGGCAAAAACACCTGCCCCTTTGCCCTCCTGGACAAAAAGTGGCCTTTTTGAAAGTTCTTTTCTGTTTTTTAGATGCGTCCCAGCATCTCTATAAGAGGGTCTGTCTGTCCGTCCGTCCGTCCGTCCGTCTGAAACGCATTCCTTCAATTGTGTCTGAAACGCATTCTTTCAATTGTTCCTTCATGTGGCCACAAGGCGGCAGACTTGCCATTTTGGACCGGAGCGAATGCGTGCAAGCATAGCCTTTCTAACCGGATGCTAACGTTGGCGAAAAGTAGCCTAGCCACAGGCTAACTGACAAACGTGAGGCCAACAACTCAGCCGATCGTGATGTACGCCACAAATAGACCAATCGACCTCATATTTAGACACTACAATGTTGATTTCTGCCTTCGATTTTCATCAGTTAAGAAATCTAGCGTCGGATTAACACATTATTAAGGTAGTAAAGCGAGTTGCCGCCATGTTTGTTTTCCAGAATCACCACCCGGGTAGAGAGCTCACGTGCAGCATTCTGGGTAATTGAGTTTCACTGCTTTGTGCCTTGACGGTGAAGCTGGTATTGAAAAAAAAGTCCATAAGCGCATGATTCACCCAAACGGTTTTATTTATTTATTATTATATGGTTGTGACGTCATCTGTCGAACGCTCCATTCATTTCAACGGGGCTCCCCAACGTTCGGACGTCTGTTATTTTCGATAACGGACGGGTTGGTCTATAACAGACCGCTGTCAATGGCAACAAGACTTTTCACTGCTAAAGCGACTTTTCAACAAGACTCTAATCAGCTGCTGTGATAGACAGCACCCGTTGTCCTGGCTACCGCTGTCAATGGCAACAAGACGTTCACTGCTAAAGCCACTGGCTTGTATACAAGTCAGTGGCTAAAGCGAATGTTTCATATCACTACGCAGGGGGTCCGGTCTTTTGTCACTCTAATCAGCTGCTGTGATAGACAACACCTGTTGTCCTGGCTAGCCTACCTAGCTGTTGCCTAGCGGTGTTCCACAACGGCAATGTTTTGTTTTGCGCAGCAACAATCTTAACATTAAATATGTCTAAAGAAATGTCCCCGCATGTGTGAATCATTTAAGTATATCCATATAATAAGCGGGTTAACTTTCGGCGAGTCGGTCGCTTTGTGGAATAGCAGCACTTCAGAGAGAAGACCCCTCCGCTCCGCGTCGGGGTCTAAAGATTCTCTCTGTCGTGCTGCTATTCCACGGTAGCGACCAAAGAAACTCAAGAGAAAGAACAATCTCATGGCGGGGAATGCATTGGCCACGGTGTAGTACGGGGGCGTTGCCTGAGGACACGAGTGGATGGAAAATTAACTCCCTTGCGCATGGTCATTGGTCATCCATCCACGATGGATGCCATTTTCGTACTCCGTAATTTGTGGCCAAGTAACGGCAGCTGTTGGTCAGCAGTAATTGCTGCGGGTAATTAAGGACAGCTGACAGACATTCACGCTGTCCTATGACCTGTTCCACAGTGAATAACATTTCCGTACTCCCCTCGCCATCATTTCCTACTACGCTGTTATGACGTGAGTAAGCCCTCTTGTCTCAAGCCTCTTTGGTAGCGACCTTCTCGCCGAACGTTAACCCTTACTTATTTGTCGATGTTTAGATTCTTTCCCACATGCACATACTGCTGAAATGGCGTGATACTAAAGGTTGTTAGGCCTAATAAATGTCTGGTAATTTGTAATGTTCACTTCATCTAGGCTATGTGAAATTTCAAATCATAGCCACCCAGGGGAAAAAATACTATAGTTTACTACAGCACTTACTACAGTATACTATAGAATACTGTAGTTTACTATAGTATACTACAATATAGTGTGGAAAATACTATAGTAGTTGTCTAGACATTGTAGTATACTATAGTAAATATTATAGTAAGTCACTACACATTTTACTATAGGCCTACTACAGTTTACTATAGTTTACTATAGTGTACTACACTACAGTGTGGGATTTACTGTAGTAGTTTGTAGTATATTATGGTAAATACTATAGTGAGCCACTACACATTTTAGTGTACTACAGAATACTATAATTTACTACAATACAGTGTGGTATTTACTACATTTCGTCTCACTGTATAATAATAATAATAATAATAATAATAATAATAATAGTAATAATAATCTGATGTCCGTGAAATATTTCAAATTTCAACTGACAATATGAGCCACGCTGCAGAAAATGTTCAAGAAGTCGGTGAAATTAAAGCCTGTAAGGTAAGTTAACTTAAAAGTTCATTGTTTTAGTCCCATGTCTTTTTTTCATACTTTCATTACGTACACGGCTCTGGTACAGGGGATAGCAACCGTTGTATTGTTTATGGTTGCTATAGTGATTTGAAATGACTTCGCATACTACACGCAGTTATGGTAGGTCCCACTTCACAACTATGTTCAGTTCGTTGAGAGCTAGTTTCTTGTTAGAAATTGACTCTATTATAAATGTAACTTCGTTTTTTAAGTGTATAACATGTCCTGTTCAAGTTACATCACTAAATTAACACCATGGGCAGTCTGGTTTACTGCCGTTAGCATTATGCTAACGGTTAGCGTTATGCTAACGGGTTAACAACAATAATGTATTCAATCAGTTGTTAACTTTGTGCGTACTCAAACTGTTTTTTTCATTTGCCCATGTGTAATTGTCACTACTTTTTTTTCAGTGCCATCCAGTAGATTGGAAGCAGCTGAGAGAGGAGAACCGCAGGCTGCAACAGGAGAATTGTTCACTGAAACTAAAAATAACACTGAAATGTAATGCTATTATTATTCAATAAATGATCACCAGTTTAAAGAATGTTGATTTCTTTGGTTCTCATTTTTCGTATTTTAGCAGTCTGTAAAAACATTGTGCTAAGGGTAAGTGGTCTTATTTTGTATGCAGTTAATAATTGGTAGTGTTATGGTTAAAATGGCATAATGTAATGTAATGCATAGTGTTATTGTATTATAGTATTACAATTATAGTATTAAAGTTATAGTATTCTATAGTAAACTTCTATACTAAAAAGTATAGTAAACATTTTGGTATTTACTGTAGTATTGCAGTTTTTGTGGTATACTGTGGTAATATGCATGTAGTATACTGTAGTAACAAAACTGCAGTTTTCTGTAGTAAACTACAGTTTACTGTAGTAAAAAAACTATAGTAAGGTTCAAAAACACTATAGAATTTACTATAGTAAATATAGGGTATACTATAGTTTATTTACTATAGTAAACTATAGTATTTTTTCCCCTGGGCTATGGTGCTTTTCCAAATCCAATAATGATGATAAGCTTATTATACCCTAAACTGCAAAAAATAAAGCCATGTCTCGCCATTTTGCTGCCTTGCTGCCTGCCACAATATTTGGAGTGTCCATGATGACCAATAAACAAAAAGTACATCATCGGGGGGCGTTGACAGGCTAGGAGGAGGCCAGGGGGGCGTTTGGGGGGGGGGGGGGGGATGGCATAGTTGGAACTGGCATAGAGGGACGCATCTGTTGTCCGCCTGTCGGCCTTGTTGTTTTCACATATAATCCCTATATAGCCTAGTAAGCCCCCCCACCACCCCAACCCTCAACACACTTGCCCCCCAAAATGTCTGTGCATGCCAGTGAGCATAGTCGTGAGAAAATCACACTGTGATGGTTTACTGTGAGGTACTGGAACATGTGCTAGGTTTTTATTTGGTTTGGTTAACACTTTGCTTGAAAAAATTGAACAGCAAACATCGAATAAGAGCCTGCCTAAAGTGATCTTTTTGTCTAGCACAGATGATCTGCTATCAGGTCATTGTCAATGCAGTGTGTTCAAACATTGTGGAGGCCCACTGCATTCAATTGGTCTGGAGGAGCGTTGAATTTCTGTAGCGTAACATGACCCATCGCCTAGTAGCTGACTGTTACCCGCCTGACTTTCAATGAAGTAGGGAGAAAGACACAGTCTGCACAGAGCAACAGGAGGTTATATACCTGTACTGTAGAGGCCTCACAGTGAATACGATGCAGGGACTAGCAGCAGGAAATGTGGGGTTACATGCAGTCAAAGCCCACCTGGGAAACTCCAACTCCCATTGTCATTGTGACACAACACTCCACAGCACACAAGTGTTCACTGCACACTGCACACAACGAAATTGCAATTTATGCCTCAGACGTGCAAGGTGGCAGCCTCCAATGGCGCCCCCCAAGGGAGCAGTGCGGTGGGACGGTACCATTGCGCAGGGTACCTCATGGAGGAGGATGGGGGTTAATTACTCCCAGTTCAATAAAGACGCTTTTGCACACCTCTGTAGTTGGGCAGGTGCGTAGGATGTTATCCCAGCGGTCAAGTGCAAAGAAATTCAAGTGCAAAGAAATCCTACACACTTTTTGCCTTTTTAGTCATACCACGAGTGCCCCCTCACTATATTCTGTATCTCTGCCTCTATCCCAATGTGACTATGGTCCATACTTTTGTCATTATTCATTTTTTCCGCGTACCCCCTGCAGTGTGCTCGTGTCAAGTAGGGCTAGTGGTACACGTACCACCTGTTGGGAAGCATGGCAGTAGATGCATAACAGAAAACAAGGTTCGAGGGCAGCAGTGTAGTACTATGGAAGTTAAGTTATTTCAACACCGGGTACAGCTTTTCACTGGAGACTTGGAGTTAGTTATGAGCCTACATGTCATTATTATATTACAGTACACTTAGCTGACGCTTTTTTAAATATCCAAAGCGGCTAAGAGATATTACAGGCTATTGGCTACAGTCCCTGGAGCAATGTGGGGTTAGCTGCCTTGCTCAAGGGCACTTCAGCCATGGATGGAGTTGTATGGAGTGGTAAGGGCAGGATGCCTATTTTACACATGGATTAAAACATGATTGTCAAGGTGCCAAAGACAAACAGGGTCCGGCGTCGGTAGCCTGACATGGCCAGCCCATAGTACTATAGCTACTGGAGACATTGAGAATGGACTAGCTCCGAAACGTCTCTTTCTCCAGTTAACCTTAGACTTCTGTTGTATATTTTCGGCTTCAATACACTTTTTCACACAAGTCTTGTGTGCACCTCCTTTTTTCCATTATCTTGAGTGATTACTACTTTTTGGGAGTGCTTGCACCAAGTAATACACGAGTATTAAGTTCAAGGCGCAGACGCCGACCTTTGTTGGTCTTTTGTCATTCAGCCCATAGTACTATTCATTCGTATCCGTGGTGTTATGGGTGGGCCACCAGACTACTTTAGGCCGCCAGCTCCAAAGCTAGAAATCGGACAGCCTTCGTAAAAGCATAGCTTAAGAAATAGAAGCATTGCATGAAAGACAAAACACGTGAGGTTGGTGTCATTGATGTATCGTAACATATTTATTCATATTTTCATATACTTTTTACATATTCATTTTATAGTAACACATAGGTCTTTCTTTTATTTGTTTATTTTTTTTCTTCCTCTTCTTCAAGGGATAGCAGGGGGGTGGGAGGATGAGGAATGTACCCATTTTTTCATTACAAGAGCATGAAGACACAGTCCCATTGCACAAGCTACGACAAAGATTTTCCTAAAACGTGGGGTAGACTTTATAAAACTAATTGTTAGTCTTCTAACACTGTGATGAGAGGGGGGGGAGGCGAGGAGGGGTTGAGATGATTGGAAGCTTAAGGTAAAAGTGTGGGCAGTGGGGTTTAAGGTAAACATTTTAGGTGATGACGAGAGATGGGATGGGAAGGAAGGGGGTTTGCATCTATCGTAAATCGTCAGGAAAGATGAGGGCGAAGAGGAGTTGCCCAAAAGGTCGATGTCGGGAGTGTACATTGTGCACATCACGCGCGCGCACACACACACACGCATACACACACACACACATACATACGCACACACATACAATGGTCTTCTACACACACATCATGCTCCACCAAAGACCTCACACTTTAAATTTACCATCATAAACAACCACAATGCGGGTTAGAAACTGTGACGTGAGCGACTTGCAGCTCCTTCAAAGCAGAAGAGTTGCAAGGCTGAAAACATCATCAAAAAACAAACAAACAAAAATCCAGGCTACTAATGATGAATTGTCCTAACGACAACACTAGCAGCAACCATTTGGCTGCACAGCACAATCTGATGACGAAAATTAGTCCATGTTTGACATGTAATGCTTTCCACACAAGGATAAAAACCAGAGGAATACAAAAACAAAAAAAATAAAGCCACAGGTTTATCAAACTGAGTCATCGATTGTTTTTCTCTTTCTGTCATTCAGTTTTTTTTCTCTTTTTCTTTCTTTTCCTGTCTCCCCTGGACAGAATGATCTGAGATACGAGGCTGTAAACTACCTTAGCCTTAGCCAACAGGATCAGTCTTAAAGAAACAAACAAAAAACAAACTACACAGTCCAGAATGCATTGCACACGATCACCATACCAGCACAGAGCAAAGGAGGTCAGCTGTCTCCCCTGGGCACTGAGCAATCAATGTCATAAGGCAGTAAATTAAATTTTAAAAAGACATTAAGGAGAGGTAAAAAATGAACATAAAAACACAGCGAAAGGGGAAAAAAAAAGAAAAACTGGTCTTTGGTCACTCCCTGGACAGGGAAACAATGCCACGATAAAAGCCTGAAGAGCTTTTATGGATGTGTTGATCTAAGCAAGGCATCCAAAGACTGCCGGGTAACCATGTGCAGTGCCCTCTGCTGTCAAGATGGGTGAACTCCATGTTTTTATTTCGTTTTTTTGTTTAGTTTCTCTCTACTTTTTACAATATCAGTAATTATTTTCACCACGGGGACAGGAAGGCAGCACAGACGACTAACCAAAAAAATGCCATAGAAATGACCGGAACATTCAATCAAACAAACAAACAAATAGAAAATCAACACTTTTTTTTTGTTTTGATCACAAACATAAAAAATAACTTCCGAACGGCTCTCTCTTTTGTTTAATTCGAAAGCCAGCCTTCATAATTGCAGAGCAGGTAACCCAAGGTAACTGCCTGAGAAATGTTCCTATGAGAGAGACAGAGATTGTGTGCAATATCCCCCATGCAGATACAGAATACCACAGAACATGACACGTGAACGCTTCAGGGTGGACAGTGTGTGTGGGGTTTTTTTTTTTTCAGGGTGGGGTTGTGGGGGGGCGTAATTTTTTATACATGGGATACCTCTGTGGAAAGCCATTTTCCCACAGGTTTGGTCCTATACAAATGATTTAATAAGTGCAATCCCCACAAAGTCCAGCTACAGCCACCATGAATGTAAGGTTACTAGAGGGATATGCTGAATAAATGTCTAAAGGGGTTGGGGGTGGGGGGGTGAATGGGTGGGAGTGGGTCTGAGCAACTCTGACTCAGAGAGACAGAGTGTGTGTGGCTGTGTGTGTGTGTGTGTGTGTGTGTGTGTGTGTGTGTGTGGCTGTGTGTGTGTGTGTGTGTGTCTCAAAAACATGCCTCCAGTAGATTATGACATCAGCAGCACGGCTGGTGGCAACAGGAGCACCATTGGAGGGGCGGGTGGGAGATGGTGATTGTGTGTGTGTGTGTGTGTGTGTGTGTGTGTGTGTGTGTGTGTGTGTGTGTGTGTGTGTGTGTGTGTGTGTGTGTGTGTGTGTGTGTGTGTGTGTGTGTGGATGGAAGGGCACGAGATGAGGCTCATCTAAAATGCAGTGGTTACCATAGCAACCTATCTGAGGCATGAGTGACCGGTAACGCACTGACCAGGGAAAGGTGTGTGTGTGTGTGTGTGTGTGTGTGTGTGTGTGTGTGTGTGTGTGTGTGTGAGAGAGAGATATTTCATCATGGGGGGGGCTTAACGTGTGTGTGAGAGAGATACAGTGATACAGTGAGTGTAACCTCTATGAAACAACCACCGTCTGTTGAGCCGATATTTGCACGGCATCAAGACTTGTGGGATGGTATGTGTACATGTTGGATCTGGGGACGTCCCTGTGTAGGCTTTAAGGGGGTGCAGAAAGGGACTTTGGCTTTTAGGACAATGGGGGTCCCTCCATAGGTCAAAGGTGTGCAATTACAACAACAACCAAGGGGTTCAAGGCCATCATAGCTGACAGAGAACTGGGCCGTTCCCCATTCCTGTACCTAGTCTCCAACCAACTGACTGACGTGCTCACACTGAAAATTGGGAGTACTCCGGGATCATGGGGAAAATTGGTTTGTACTGTACACCGGACCAAGAAACAACAACGTGTAGACATCAGCAGGTTTATCCGAGCAAAACGTGGCCACGTACGGTATGATTGCGGGTAGAACGTTTGCAGGTCAGCAAGTTCCGAACGTGACTAGTGCAGGAATGGGCACCAGCGCCGTACTGGCTGGCCTGAAAAACACCACATAGTGGGGGACATAGCGCCACCCAAAGGTCATAGTACGGCCTGTGTGTGGTCTCTACTGTGTGTGAGGTCATCCCTGTGGAGGCTTGAAATGAGCATGGTGGGGGGTGCTGGATGTGGAGGAGGGTTTTTGTTAGATAGTGGGTTTGGCTTGTATGTGGGGATGTGCCTGTGTAGAGAGAGTGAGGGGTGAGGCTCTCTGGGATATTAGATGACCCTGAGCAGGGCAAAGGTGTGCAATAACAACAAGAAAGGGGAGGGAGGGGGGTGAGGGAGGGGGCGTATAGTGCCATGGAGGCTCTATGTGGGGGATATGAGGCAACACCTTCTTTGAAGGGGTCTACAAAAGCCAAAATGACACATTATGACAACATAAACAATAGAACCATATCAATAATGTTCCAGACATCCGTCATGTCTTACTTGCAGTGGGAGCATCTCATTTTCTCCCCTGCAATAAGCATACCATGGCATACCATATTTTTCAAAACGCGTTTTACATTTTTTAGTAACCTCATTATATATTTCAGCCAAAATGGATAAAAAAATAACAGAAGTGGGAGCAGAAAAATCCAGATTTGTTTTTTCATTTTTTGTCCTGCTCCCATGTCAGACGTTTTTGGATGTGTGATCTTAAACCTAATCCCTTATACCATGCCACGTCCCAGGGGACATCCAAGGTGTTGATGAGTGGGCGGGTTAATGGAGATTGCCCAGACCTGGCAAAGGAACTGGCAAAGTGCAGTCAAGGAAACACGCTACCAAATCAGTGGAATCAGTTGAATGTCAACCTCACTGGGATGATATCCCTACGCACCTGTCCAACTACGGAGGTGTGCAAAAGCGCCTGTTTGTACCCTTGTATGCTTCATGGTCTCCTCTGTGGGGATGTCTCTCTGATCAGTAGGGCTGAGATGTGTAGGGTGGAGGGTGTTGAGTAACCGTCAACACTGATTTGGGTCCCATGTTTCCTTGACTGCTCTATGCTCTAAGGTCCTGACGTAAATAAACCCCTTCGAATAAAAGTGTTACCCCCCCGTGTGACATACGTATTATCCCCATAATCGCATCCTAGCAGCCTCGTTTATGCTCTGCGGCGCGGCGAGTGGTCTGCTCTCTACGAGGGGAGGTCCCTCTGCAGGGCGGAGATGTGCAGGGCGGGCGGGGCGCGGCCGCTCCACAGCTTGAGGGCGCCGTCCTTGAAGAGCAGGTTGAGGGCGGGCAGGGGCACCCCCGCCTCGGCCGGAGGCTGGCTCAGGGGGCCCGTCACCCCGCTGTCCGGCTCCGCCATCTGGGCCACGTCCTGGGGGGGGAGGAGGACGAGAGAGAGGTGAGGTGAGCGGGGGGGACGCGTGGGAGGTCAGGTGTTTATTTTTAGGGGCGGGGGGCAAAAGAAAGAGAGGGGTGGGACAGGAGAGAGTAGGTAGGGGGGAGCAGTGGGAGAAGAGAGGGGTGAGGAGGAAGATGAGGAAGAGGTGGGAGGGGGGATAGAGGAAATGGAGGAGAAGGGAGAGGAGAGGAGAGGAGAGAGGTGCAAGGTGGGGGTGAGGTGGGTGGGAGGAGAGGAGAGAGGGGAGAGAGGTCGAAAGGGAGACAGGTGGGATAGAGGGGAGAGATGGGAGAGGAGAGAGGGGGGAGAGGAGGGATAGAGGTGAGAGATGAGAGGGGAGAGAGGAGAGAAAGGGAGATAGAGGACAGGAGAGAGGTAGTGGTGGGAGAAAGGAGAGAGATACTTTATACTTTTTTGAGTGTTTTTTGTTGTAGTTGCAATTTCTTGTACTTCTTTGAGTGCGTTGTTTCTTTGACTATCTGTTTGCAATGTTTACATACAGTACATAATGTAAATCAAAACTTGAAAACCATTAGGCAATGAACGAGGACCTCACCTGGAATGACTGGACAAAGCTTAATACTTTCAAAGACAGCTTCCGGCTGGAATGAAGCAGATCCTGAAGACTGTGGAAACGCAAAGTAAAGAAAAGAAAAAAGAGACACGTCATAAATGCTTGAAAATGGGAGGCTTCTCAGTTCAATCCAACTTACAGCACTGAACATTTGCGACAAGTTCTTTGTGCGATAAGAAAAGATTATTATTACCTGGTCCCTGCAATGAGGTGGAAAGTACCTAATAGGGCTACTTTTACCAAAATGGATGTTTGAGAACAGGTGGTAATATAACATTAAAATCAAGTAGGTAGCAGGCTTCACTCAGGTTTCTTGATAACTTTTAAGGGTGCTGTCCCAAATGAATACTTAGAATCAAAGAAAAGGATGCACCTTGCATCAATTTTTTTCTTTTTTTTTGTGCACAGACGCATTTCGGCGTGTGCCTTCCTCAGTGTGCCTATAATATAATATTATATAATATAACATTGCAATGATATTTGTAAGCTCACTTCGCAAAGGTAGGTGGTTTTTGAAATTCATGTAATTTTCAATGATCTGAACTTTAAAAGTGTGCATACAGTATATTGTTTTGGGACACCCTTTACATGTGTATACCGCATACTTATCATGACTAACGCATAAAACAACAGTATCTACATGTAGCCAGTCCCCTGTGAATGCAAGATAATTTACTTTACAGAGACAAACAGAGAGCCCTCGCCCTCCGAGCCTGTTTAGGCCAATTTGGAACAGCACATCTGCTAAACGCAGACACACGCAGCCACAACATTCACATCAATTATGTGCTATTAGGACAAATTAAACACCCTTTTACATGAACAACAGGGTGAATACTGCAGGAAAAACAGCACAGCAAATTGCATGACCAATTAACGCTTAATCCGGATGATGTTTGTCATACAGTACCAGCACTGTTGTGCTTCTCGCACAGCTGGGCTGATGCTGCTGAACGACGGCTTTTATTTAGTCAGGCATTGTCATAACTTTAAAAAGGGGAGAAAGCAAATACGAGTGGATTGTGTTTCATTCAGTAAAGGAGTATCACAAAAGTCCCACTCAGCCAGGGAGAATAATATTCAAATATTAAAAAAATGCCATGCCTAGTGGTAACATTCATTTTAATAGGGACTAGGGCTGTAACGATACACTCAACTCACGATTCAGTTTGCATCACGATTCATGACCTACAGTTCGATACACCCTACAATTTCACATTTGCCAACATTACATAGACTTAATGAATAAAAACTATGATAGTTTATGTGTAGAATAGGTTGCAAGAGGCTACTAATATTTTTAAAAAGTTTCTATATAATAATGATGATGCTTGGAAGCACTATCAAATCATATCATGTGGTTGTTTTCTGGGCTGATGGGTATAAAAAACGTTAAAATGGCGTATCACGACAATGCCTCCTTGTATCGTGATACAGTATCGTGACTCTGAGTATCACTATTTCTCGGTTCGATACAATATCGTTACAGCCCTAATAGGGACAATGATGTACATGTACTTGTGACACTGTAATACTGGACTGTGCATGGTTCCATTGGTGGTAACATTGTATTACGTAGTAGTGAAGATTTTGTTGAACTTAGAGGTAAAGACGTGATAGTACTTAGTAGTAGCCTGATTATCATCGACATTCAAATCTCTTGGAGGCTTGGTCTGACCAAGAGCATAACATTTAACATTTCCCAAACGGCATGGATGACCCGCCTCCCTTGGTTTGCTTATGGTTGTTTGCTTACCGACAAAGTGGGAGGAATTCCCGTGTTTTCGGGAACTCAGAAAGTATTTGCATTGCTCTTGACCCGACTAGTTGCAACGCTGAACTGTTGCGTCACTAGGAGGGCACAGCCTGGCCACCTAAGTAGTTTCCTTAATGAGTCCTACAGTGCCTGAATTAGCGTGGTAGTATTGATTTAATATATTGTATTTAGTATAGCAGTAGTATTAGTAGTCATGTTAGTTGTAATAGTGCTGGTACTGGCATCAGCCTGGGATGCGTTTCTTAAAAGCGTGATTGCAATGTAATTTCCCATACGCAACCTTCCAAGTTGCTAACTGGTTAGCAACGACATGAGGAATGGGGCCCTGGCTGTGTTGCACTGGTGATTCTGAGGGCCTATAGCACTTGTCCTTGCTGCAGAGTTTGTATATTTATACTGTATATATTATGTTCTGACAGCATTTCTGATTAAATAGCACCAGTCCAGAGTCAGACCATTCTACCTGTCCTTACTGTAGAATTTATATGGTAAATTCGGAGGTATTTAGTAGTAATGTTAGTAGAACTACTGATAGTATTAGTGGCAAGGTTAATTGTAATAGTTCTGGTTCTGCCATGTCCTTTACAGGTGATAATGAGAGTCTATAGTGCCTGTCCTTGCTTCAGTTTCTACAGTGCACACACCGATAATGAGCGCATCCCTTTTTGAAAAGTAACTTTCTTGCAATTCTGCAATGTGCTTTACTGTTGATGCGGAGGGTCTCCACTACCTGTCCTTGCTGCAGAGTTTGTGCGAGGCGATCTTCTGGCAGATGTGGCGGTTGAGTTCGGAGCTGAAGAGGGGCATCCCGAAGCACAGCTCCAGGGGAACCCACTCATCCTCACACGACGACGCTGCAAATAACACACACACACACAATGTTAATATGTCTTCCTTTCAATTGTTGCAATTCTTTTCTTAAAAAAAAAACCCACCCCAACATTTATTAAGGATATACGCTGGACACACTGGATACGTGCATAACACACACAAGCTCATGGTATGGTTAAGGGTTCACAGCATACTTTTCATCTATTCACCCATTCGTCCTCACACGACACCACTGAGAAACAATGAGGTACACAAGCTCATGATGTTAGAACCAATGCAAAAAAAGACAAAAAAAGCATGCACATGGACATTTTGGGTATGTGCCCATCATCGCGTAAGCGTTGGTGTCATGCACATTTTTATTTATTCTATGTTTATGGGTTAATTACATGACATTACACTTACGTAGCTGATGCTTATAATCAAAGAAACAGACAGTTATTTTACAAGGTATAGCTTACAGTCCATGGAGTAATGTGGGTTAACCAAATGCTTTTAGCAATGTGGAGATAGCAGCTCCATTATTACTTCCACAAAGTTGCATGCCACATACAGGATTGGCAGATTTATTGCTATTATGTTAATCAGTGGTACATTTTGTCATTAGGCGATTGCAATACAAACATCAGATGATGAGAAACTCATTTGCTTAATGTACTTCAAAAGGGTGTTTTTTAAGACATCAATGCCGTTACCTTGTAGCCTTGTTCAGTGCTGTTTCCTTGCCTAATTTTCCTTGGTCATTCTAGTCTGATCCAACTATTACTATTAAGTATACCTTGAAAGCAAAATTCTCATACTCCCATACTGAACTGTCTGTGCTTTGCTTTGAAAGTGTTGGTAGTACATTGTGTCAGGCATATTCAATTGGAGGCCCAAGGGCCACACGCGGGCCAGACACGGCCTACATGCCGGCCGAAGCTGAAGCATTCTACATTGCAGTTTTGATAGTGCAGTACAACAAACAATATTCTTGTGAATCTCTTGCTTGTCTTGTACATTGAAAATTTTGAAAAGCTTGAAAAGTGTCTCTAGTTTAACTTGTTTTAGTGATGGCTGAAAATGTGCGGCCCAACTTAACTTTTTGGTTTTGAAATGTGGGCCAAATGAAATTCTAACTGAATACCCCAGGTGTACATTATACATACCGTCGACACCAGGCTTCCTGCCATCGCTGTTGTTGTCTTCGGTCACCAGCTCAAAAGACTCTGTGCTGCCGTCTGCATCAAAGCCTCCACCCAGCTCGGTCTCTCCTAAAGGCCAAACACACACACACACACACACACACACACACACACACACACACACACACACACACACACACACACACACACACACACACACACACACACACACACACACACACACACACACACACACAGAGAATGGCAAGTCAGAAATAGGCTCAACACACACATGCACACACACACACACCCGCGTGCGTACTCACACACATGCACACACAACCCCACCAGAGGGACAATCGTAGCAGCAATCTGCCAAACAAACGCTAACCTGATCAGGCGACCAATCAAATCAACCAATCAATGGCCTCTAAGAGGCCCCCGATGAGGAGAGCTGATTGGATGAGGGATGGGGGGCTCAGCTGTGTGATTGGAGGAGGGAGGGATGGGATACTCAGATGTGCACTGCTGCTGCAACAAGTGACTGGGAGAAGGGCAGTGAGACTAGCATCAGCTGTCTCCAGTGCAACCCAATAGCTGTACGGTATGGAAGCCAACTTCACTAATGACCACTCATTAACCACCTCTTCAGATGCCATTTCAAAGAGGGCTTCTGCGTGCACACAAACACACACACACGCGCGCGCGCACACATACACGCGCTCGCACACGGGCACACACACACACGCACACACACACAGACGCACACGTTCACGCACGCACACGCACACACACACACACGCACGCACGCACGCACGCACGCACGCACGCACAACAAACATACGCGCACAACAAACACACACGCTCAGTTGATGAGTCATGTAATGGCAAACAATTTTTTTGTAGTTAACAATGCTAAACTGTTTGCTTATTGCTAAGGGGTCTGTGTCTGTAATTAACTTTGACTGTCTTGACAGAAGTGTATGGGGAGCTCCAGCTCCGCTTCCTTCAGGATAACTCCCTCCCTCTACTCATCCAACTTTCCCTCCCTCCACTCACACATCTCTCTTACAGCGTCCATTGGATGTGTGGCTGCTGCGCGGGTGGTAGTTCTGGTGCTTCAGCATGGTGATGTAGCCACACTGCCATATTTTATATCCATCCATCTATCTGCCTCTCACCTATTCATCACTCCATCCATTCATCACTCCATCCATCCATCCATCCATCCATCCATCCATCACTCCATCCATCCACTCCTCTCTCTGGTAACTCACCGCGTCCTTTGTAAGCGTCGCTGCTGCGCCGGTGGCGTTGTCTGTTCTTGTTTTTCAGCATGGTGATGTAGCCACACTGCCATATTTCATATCCATCCATCTATCTATCTCTCACCCATTCATCACTCCATCCATTCATCACTCCATCCATCCGTCCATCCACTCCTCTCTCTGGTAACTCACCACGTCCTTCGGATGCGTCGCTGCTGCGTCGGTGGCGGTGTCTGTTCTTGTGGTTGAGCATGGTGATGTAGCCACACTGGTGCTCCAGGTCCACGTGCTCGCGCAGGCTCTGCAGCGCCTTGTGCACACCCATGTTGGTGTAGGAGAAGTCTACAACACACATATGCACGCACACACACACACACATTTGAATACTTTTATTTGGATCTCATCAGTAGGGCAGCATTACAGATCCAAATGGTGGTGGAAGCAAATTTCATAGCCGTCGGTACGCGCACGCGCACACGCACACACACACACACACACACACACACACACACACACACACACACACACACACACACACACACACACACACACACACATTTTTAAAACACACAAGGGCCTTGTGAACAGACACAAGAGCACAGACAGACAAAAGCTAGTTTGCTTACAAGTTTGCACAGGGTTATTTATTTTACAGGGTTATTATACACTTGTTTAAATACGCCAATACTTTGCATTTATGGATTTTCAATGCCTGTGCCATATCTTGCTTCAGTAGGCAGTAAAGACAATCAGAGAGAGAGAGAGAGAGAGAGAGACAGTGAGAGTAAGCCAGACTGTCTGTGTGCACAGTTGGTGTGAATTCAATAAATATAGAGTTCGTTGGCACTTTGGAGGACACACATATGCAGACGCCGGCTGCCTTCCTTGGCACCTCTCCCCCGGTAAGTACAGTGGGAACAGACTGGCAGGCGATCCTGGCTGAGAAACACCATTAACCGCCAGCCATGAGGAAGGTGTTGAATGGGGGTGGGGGTGGGGGGGTGTTCCTCGTCTGTTAGTGCTAACGCACAATAGAGGATTGAAGGTGCGCTGTGTAGGATTGTGGCCAGAGTAGGTATTGCAACGATGCTTCTCTTTGAAACTGTGCTGCCCATTGCCAAATTGAAATGGCTATACTAGATAAGAGAGACTATGCTAAGCTAAACTAAGTCAGGTACAGTAACATGTGTGTGCGTGCATACGTGTGTGCATGCGTGCGTGCGTGTGTGTGTCTAAGTGAAATGTACGTGTATGTGTGTAAAGCTTAATGCAGAAGCAGGATGCCCACCTCCTTTCAGTTCTTCCTCGTCAAAGGGAAAGGGGATGTGAACGGTCTCTCCATGGCCATGCATGCCGTGACCCTACACACACACACGCGCACGCACACACACACACACACACACACACACACACACACACACACACACACACACACACACACACACACACACACACACACACACACACACACACGGATCAGACAGAAGAAAGTCATCAAAAGGTCAGATGGTCATACATACACAAGCCAATTCATCTTTCAAGACGGACTTGCATCAGGGACATATGTAAGCAAATTTGCAAAGCAAAGTGAAACTCGGCATTCCTATGAGGCGAGCAGACAAAAGAGAAGAGTTGAGATGAACAGTGAACAGTTGAGATGAATTTATGCTATGCAAATGAGTAGCAAATTTCCCCATCGGCAACCAAGAATCGAATCCAGAACTGCTTGTCTTGCTTCACTCATTCCATGCGCAACAGTTCCTCAGTCAGGTCAGCTACACAATACTGTCTATAGTGTTTTTACATTTTGAGACTTGGACTTGGGCGAGAAATAACTTCTGTTCTGTAGAAATGGTCACTGAAGAGAGGTCACACAAAGATCGAAAGATCGAACAGTGGAATGACCCATTCTCCACCCAGTCAGACTCTTACATCATTCCGCTAATTCATTTCCTAAATATTCTCCTCAGACACATCCTGCTCCCAGAGTCAGTCAGGTCATCCACACAATACCGAGCCGACCAGGGGTCAAGAACCTTTTCGGTGGAGAGAGCCATGGAAGCCAATTTTTTTTAAAGGGACACTGTGCAGGAAATGGTCAAAAAAGGTACTGCAACTATGCTGCTCATTGCAACTGGGCTGCCTATTGCCAAATTTGATCTTTACATGAACGTTTACTAAGAAATAAACAAATATTTTCTAGTGTGGTCCAAGTACAGTCATTTTTGCAGCTAAAAATGGCTATTTTTGGAAATTCAAAATGGCGGACCATGGAGAAGATCCCCCTTTTCATGTATGAAAAGTGCAATTTTTCCAGTCATAGTGAATACTTAGAATTTGATGGTGGTGGTAAGTATTCATGAAAAAGGTAACATTAGTGAATGGGCAGCATGAATTCCGGAAATAAACGACTAAAAATCTCACACAGTGTCCCTTTAAAGACTTTTTTGTGAGAGCCAAACCATTTTAAAAAGTACTGAATACAGTTAAAAGCACATATTTCAATTAAGCCCAACAACTGTAGAGTACTGTCTAGTTATTATTACTTTAATTGATAACTGGCAACTTCATTATGGCGGAAGGTCTGGGGGTCCTCCCCCCGAAAATGTTGTATTTCTTAGATGTTTCCTGCATTCCGTGCCCCGTTTCAGCTCTGAGTTCTAAGCTCTCTAGGTTCCAAAAAACTTAACCATGACAACAAGGCCCCCCATATAGTGGTGCATTCCATCCCACCCCATAAACTATGACCATGGACAGACCCATTGTCCACTCAAGCCAGACTCTTCCATCACATTGCCTCACCTTCTAATAGCTGCACAATTCCACTAATTCATCACCTGAACATCCTCAGGTACTTCCTGCTTCTAGAGACAGGTGGTCACCCACACAATAGCGTCTGGGGAAGTGTTTTTATGTTTTGCCCGTGTGTCGATATAATACAGTCTAAATCGGGGCACCACAGAGAGCCACTTACGTCTGCGCCTCCTTGAGGTTTCTGACAAGGGGAGGCAATTAGACCCATCGATTGTGAACAAGGACTTTAAGCCGTGTAATTTAATGGAAGGCAGACGGCGGGGAAGGGA
>NC_085876.1:9652082-9707082 GCF_034702125.1 Engraulis encrasicolus
ATTTGGGAGGGGCAATAAAGCACCCATTTTTTTTCTGCTGGAGTGCCATACCCTGGTCCTACTGCCTGGAAGTGATTTTTTCCTAATTGAGAATGTATCACCAATAAGTTAGCAATTCCCTGTATATTAATAAATGTAATTCTTAGGGTAAAAGTGACAGCTAAGTGTAATGCAATGTAGTGTTGCCGAACCCTAATTCTTAAGGCTGGTAATTTCTGTCGTTATTTCCCTATTATTATATGGTGTGACGTCATCGGTCGAATGCTCCATTCATTTCAACGGGGCTCCCCAACGTTCGCACGTCTGTTATTTTTCGATAACGGACGGGTTGGTCTATAACAGACCGCTGTCAATGGCAACAAGACTTTTCAATGCTAAAGCGACTTTTCAACAAGACTCTAATCAGCTGCTGTGATAGACAACACCTGTTGTCCTGGCTACCTAGCTGTTGCCTAGCTGTGTTCCACAACGGCACTGTTTTGTTTTGCGCAGCAACAATCTTTTGACTTAACATTAAATAGGCCTAAAGAAATGTCCCCGCCATGTGTGAATCATTTAAGTATATCCATATAATAAGCGGGTTAACTTTCGGCGAGTCGGTCGCGTTGTGGAATAGCAGCACTTCAGAGAGAACAAGACCCCTCCGCTCCGCGTCGGGGTCTAAAGATTCTCTCTGTCGTGCTGCTATTCCACGGTAGCGACCTTCTCGCCGAACGTTAACCCTTACTTAGTGGATCTTCACTTTCACTTGACTTCACTTCACATTTTTATCACCAGCATTATTTTTTTGTCCCCAGTGAGCTACCGTACCGTGGTCCTCAAGGCTGGAGCAGTCTTTTCACTATGTATTTTTTTTGCATCACCACACCGTAAAACTGTGTTGATTCCCAACACTGCATTTTTTGTTTACAGTGTAACATTATTTTTTGTCCCTGGTGGGTTACCGTACCCTGGTCCTCCAGGCTGGTGGTGTCCGTGTCTGTGGCCGAGGATCCGGCCTCCATGACGGGGCTACTGCCTTCCCAAGACAGCAGCATCTTCTGTGGGTCCATAGTGCTCCTGTTGTCACACACACGTATGCACGCAAACACGCACACATGCACACCCACCCACACACCCACACACCCACACACACACACAAACTTGTAAAAATGGTAGCTCCCATGGTAACAAACAAGGAACATGGTTCAGGTTTTGACGGAAAAAAACCAAGGGGAAAAAAAAATGCCCAAAATCTGCTTCTGCTTCAGGCATTTATGGGGTGATAAAACCTGACAGATGAAACGAAACAGAGGCGTACTTCAGTCGGTTGACAGAGGGGGCGCTCTTCCAGGAGGGGTGCAGCTGGTCTGGGCTGATGACTTGGCCCTTTTTGAAGGCAAAACCCAGACGGCAATACATCGACACGGCATTCTGGGGGACGTCAGAGGAAGGAGAAAAAAAGAGAGAGAAAACAAGAGAGCAATCAGAAATGGCAACCTGCTAGCCTGATTATTGCCGACTTTCAAATATCTGTTCAAGACTTGGTCTGACCTCATGCATAAAGAGTAACATTTGGCAAACGGCATGGTTGACTTGCCTCCCTTGGTTTGCTACTGGTCGAGGCTAGAAAAGGCTGTGCCGAAGTTTAAACCAAACATTTTCTTAGTCCCAATACAACGTCTCGGCTTAAGCCATGTCACTGCCTTGAACACGCCTCTACCCAGGAACGTTGGAGCTGCTCAAAGTTGATTGGTTCCCGACAAAGCGGGAGGAGTTCCCGATTTTTCCGCAGCTCATAAACAATATGTTTGTTACTCCTGGCCTGACTAGAAGCAACGCCAAAGGTGTTGCATCACTAGTGAAGCCATGGGGCACCTAAGTCACGCCCTTCTACTTCCGATCCGTGGGGCTGGAGCTCTCAAAATTTTGAATGAGAGTTAATGGAGCGAGTCAAGCTAAGTCCTCATCCCGTTTGGCATGTGCTCCGGATTTCACATATGATGACAGTGAATTTGAAAGGTTTGGATTTGCGTCGTAAGACCACTCATTTTCGACACGCAAGAAACGTTATTTTAGCTTTTGTGCAAAACTGTGTTGGAGACTACACGTGCGCCTCGCATATCTGACGTGAACCGAGGCACAGCCAACCCTACCGCTGCACCGTGGCTTTAAGTGGCTGCACATCGGACATGCGACGTCTGTTGTGTAGTCCAAATAATTACATATTTTTGCACACACACAACTCAAAAATCGCTTGCCAAGTGACGTCAACAAGCACACCATTGGTTGTTATTAATTCTGAGGCACAGTATATGTGTGATCGACGGGGAAATGCGAGGTGGATCGGAAAATAGCTTTGATCAGTCCATTACAGCCCAGTCAAAAGTGTTTGTGTTCCCAGCCCCACAAGCCGCCCGGAAGGGGTGGAGACTTAGGTGCCCCATAGACTTGGATAGCAACCTGCCCCTTCCTCACCAACACTTGAGTGTGCCTGCCCATATGAACTCTCAGGAGATAAAAGGGAAGAGCGAATGCAGGTCCATCCCTCAGTCTAGCAGAGCACAGGAGCACAGGGGGAGAGCCCAGCGCAGAGAGAACTGGGTCATCCCAAAACTCAAAGTCAGAGCACTTTCAATGCAGGTCTCACCATAGGAAAAGATGGCCTGTGTGTGTGTGTGTGTGTGTGTGTGTGTGTGTGTGTGTGTGTGTGTGTGTGTGTGTGTGTGTGAGTGTGTGTGAGTGTGAGTGTGAGTGTGAGTGTGAGTGTGAGTGTGAGTGTGAGTGTGTGTGTGTGTGTGAGAGAGAGAGAGAGAGAGAGAGAGAGAGAGAGAGAGAGAGAATGCATATGTATGTGCATGTGTGGATGAAAACATGGGGCTTGCATACATGAGTGTGAGCCATTTGTGTAAGTGTGCTTTTTATGCAGTAAGCAATTTCTTCTGAATGAGGGCATAGACGAGAGCTTCAGGCACATGATTTAATAAAACCACACTCTTTCCCCTCCCCTTTTCATTAAGTTTTACTTTAAATACATGCCTTATTAGTAGAAGTACACGACTACAAATTTAATATCCCACTCAGAGTCAGACTTAAATAAAGAGAGTCTGGAGATACCCAGAAATAAATTCTGGCAAAACATAATTTTCTTTTGAGGCGTTTTAATTAAAAGCAGTGATATTGAAGAAACTTATTGAAGGCTTTCGCATATTTTTTTCCAGGAAGTTTAGAAATCTATGGCAACAGGGGAGAGTGGAGAGGGGGGGGAAATGATGCTGTTGCTTGGCAAATGGACTGAATGACGGCACATGAGGCCCACGTTTCACCAGCAGCAGCACACACACACACATGCACTGGGTCTAACACACACACACACACACACACACACACACACACACACACACACACACACACACACACACACACACACACACACACACACACACACACACACACACACACACACACACACACACACACACACACACGTAAGCTCACATATGGCAACACGCACACCCCCAAGAGCCATTCAGCTCAGAAAGCTATCAGCACGTCCAGGGATTTGGGAAAATTGCCTCTCCATTTGGCTGTCTAGGGCAGAGGCTGCGGCGGCGTCACCACCTCACACACACGCGCACACACACCATCACACACGCACCATCCCCAGTACCCACAGCACCGAATTACAAGGCTTTTCAGGACCTCACTGAATAACACCATGCCTTGCTTGACAGACATGTGTGTGTGTGTGTGTGTGTGTGTGTGTGTGTGTGTGTGTGTGTGTGTGTGTGTGTGTGTGTGAGAGAGAGAGTGTACTGATGGCTCTAGAAAAAGAAAAAAAAATGGTATGTACAGTTTAAATGGCTTTTACAATCATGTTGGTAGGATGGTTTTCTTATGATCAAAAATGTACTTTTGGGAGCATGAGTGGGAGGGATGAAGGGATTTTTTGTTATCTTTTCAGACTCTTACCTTCACAAGGCCCAAATCAATCTCAAGGACATTGGCCAACTATAGAATAAAAAATAAAATAAAAAAAAGGTTAGAGCATACCAGTATTGAACAAGAGACTGGCAGGAGAGAAAAAGACCATACATGTATTGAAGATATGGCACACCAATGTATTACAATGTATTACACAGCATTAATGACTTTTCCGTAAATGAATGGACAAAAACATAAAATCATTCTTGTTCATCTCTACCTCAGAAACGTTGGTCTGCTCATCGATGGAGACAAATATTTTGTAGAGCAGAGTCTCAAAGTAATCCCCCTGCACGCGGTTCATCACGAACCCTTCCAGAGGGGGCACTACAGACGGATAAGAACCATTAGAACCACAGAGCCATGACATAACATAGAACCAAAGAACTGAAGAACCAACCATGGAACCAACCATGGAACCATGGAACACTGTCCGAGTCATGGTCACATAAAAACAGTGTAAGGGCGCGATCACACAGACCTCGGATTTCTGCCTACAATCTGCAATGCGCGTCCAGCTGATTAATCAGAAGTGACCACACCGAGCGCGGATCCACTGCCCATTCGAATGCGGTGACTAGGTAACGTAACGACGCAACGCGCTTGCGCTGATATTAGACGCGTAATCCGCTCATTTTCATTGACAAACAATAGAACACATCCGCCTCCTACTGTGTGATCGCGCCCTAAGGGAGGAGACAAACTGTTTGTGTGTGTGGCAGAGAGAGAGACAGACAGACAGAAAACATGAGGACAAAAAGAGACAACAGCATGCAAGACAGACATGTGGAAAATAATTACTTACAAAAACATCCTTATCTGTAAAGACGACCCTCTACCCGTGCAGCCCTCTCTCCACCAGCCCAAAATGACAGCCCTCAACCCAATACCACCACCCCTCACCACCCCCAAATGACAACCCTCTCTCCCTTCACCCAACATCCCCACCCTGCACCATCTATTCTACCCCCAATCCCACGCCATCCCTTCTACCCCAACCCCAAAAATGGCAGCCGTTCCTCCCTCCACCCAACACCCCAACCCCACGCCATCCCCACCACCCCCACTCCAAAATGACAGCCCTTTCTCCCACTCCTCTTTCTCCCCCTATCCAACCTCTCCCTCCATCTCTTTCCCTAAAGCCCACCCCCTGATTGGACATGAACCCATCCCATTATTCCCCATTAGATCATGGGTACACCCCACCACCACCACCACCACCAACACTCCTGCCCCCTTTCAATGTCCTGGGAAATAGAGGGATAAGCAAACAAAAGGATTCTGTGTGTGTGTGTGTGTGTGTGTGTGTGTGTGTGTGTGTGTGTGTGTGTGTGTGTGTGTGTGTGTGTGTGTGTGTGTGTGTGTGTGTGTGTGTGTGTGTGTGTGTGTGTGTGTGTGTGTAAAAATGGCACAGCGTTGTTAGAGAAACTTGCAAAAAAAAAGCTGGTAAAAATACAGATAGAGAGGTTGTGGTTGAAAGGGGATTTTTCGGATTGTTCCGTGTGTGTGTGTATGTGTATGTGTGCACTTGTACTCGTGTGTGTGTGTGTGTGTGTGTGTGTGTGTGTGTGTGTGTGTGTGTGTGTGTGTGTGTGTGTGTGTGTGTGTGTGTGTGTGTGTGTGTGTGTGTGTGTGTGTGTGTGTGTGTGTGTGTGTGTGTGTGTGTATGTATGTGTGCGTGTGTGTGTGTGTGTGTGTCGCTGTGCTGAAAGTGAAAATACGACAAACGGCACCTGATATACAGCTGTCATCAGAGATGGGCACATCTAGATAGATAAAACCACGGTTGTACAAGCCTGCAAAGGGGATAAACAACAACAATTAGACACCACCACGTACTGTAGAGAAATGAGTAATGACAAGACAATATTTGTTTTGCTGTCGACATCGACAAACTTTTACTTTTTCACTTAATCGAGACTAACTTGAGAAACTTGAAGTAGACAGACATGATCAAAGCAGATGCACACTTCATTCACAATTTGTTTTCACCTCAGATATACCTCATATGTTACTGTCAGCACTTCAAATGGGTTGTTTGACAAGTGCATGAAAAATGGCTCATTTGGCACACTAAAGAAACAAGGCAGGAGAAAACAAAACAAAAGAAATGAAAAAACGAGAACAGGGTTCTTTTTTATGATGACAGAACGACCAGGAATGGAATGTAAAATAGATACCTGAAATGAAATACAAAAGAGATAAGCATTTATTATGTACGTATGTAAAATATCTGTCTATGCATTTGTCTACGCGTCATCTCATTTGTCTGTTACCTATGTGTGTATCTGCCTGTCTGTCTGTACATGTGTCTGTTCTCCTAGCAGTCTACCTGCCTGCACGTCTGTCTGTTCCATCAGATGTAAGTGGTTGTCCATCTGTCCAAGCTGCTGTTAGTCTGTATGTCTGAGAGGTAGTGAGGTCCCTCAAGGACAGTGTGCGGTGTGCGTGTGTCCTTCGAGAACAGGTGTGCAGGCACTCGGGACAATCATCTGTCTGTCTGTCTGTCTGATCATACTGCCGTGGCTGTCTATGTGTCTGTGCTGGGCGGCATTGAAGTCCTTAAAGGACAGACAGAGTGTGTGTGTGTGTGTGTGTGTGTGTGTGTGTGTGTGTGTGTGTGTGTGTGTGTGTGTGTGTGTGTGTGTGTGTGTGTGTGTGTGTGAGAGAGGGCACTTGACACAGGACACTCACTCAGGACGACGTTGTACTCCATCGACCCGGCGAGCTGCGGCCCCGAATCAATCATCTTATCTATGGCCTTCTTCTCCCCAGTCGAGCAGATCTGCAAATCACGCACACACACGCAGAGGCACAAACACACACACACACACACACACACACACACACAGGTGCACACACACACACGCACGAACAGTGCGCGCACACGCACACGCACACGCACACGCACACGCACACGCACACGCACACGCACACGCACACGCACACGCACACACACACACACACACACACACACACACACACACACACACACACACACACACACAGCACACCACGCGCACCCACACACACACACACCAAAAAAAAAAAATTATGACAATAGATCAATTGCCAATTGTGGAAAAAATGAACCAAGATGGCAAGCAGCAATTTTCTATCCCTTTCTCAAAAATAGCGAAAGACTTGCTTTCAAAAAGTCATCCAATGGCGTCGGTCGGCATGCTCTCCCCAGTCCCTGTGATAGACCAATCTACGTACAAGCCTTCACACAACCTTTGCAGAACGCCAGTCGGCAATTTGCCTTAAAAGCATTTCTCAAATGGCAAAGACACGAGATCCTTGCGATCATCGCAGTCCTATTGGCCTGCAATGGCTGCGCCATAATTTCCTTCCACTTTCAGTCCATCAAAGATCAAGAGGGACCTCTAAGAGATTCAGGCATTAGTGGTGGGGGGAGAAGACTCTTAACCACCTATCATCTTCATGGGTATTGAACAGAGGCTTAACATTAAGAGCACTGATATTATCTGGCTGTCAAAAGGCAAAAGCAGTGTTGTGTAATTGTCAAAGCCGCCATCTCATCACCTTTCCCTTCACTCAAATGTCACCCAGCTTGCAATAATGAGCTACTGGCATACTGTATGTCAATACAAAAGTACATGCATTGTGATGTTGGTGGCCCCAGTTACAAAGTACAAAGTGCAAAATGCTAAATGTTTGTGATGGTAAGAAGGAATGGAATTTGCTTGAATTATCATAATCATTTAGCGGAAAAAAGAATGTCTACTTTATTGTAACTCATATTTCCATTTTCGATATTCCAGTGTAGTAAGTCTCTTAAGATAAAAAAAGCGTTGAAATCAAATGCATTGTTGCGGTGACAATAACCATCCAATTTAATTAGCAAAGAAAATGACATGACTTGCTACAAGTTGAGAGAGTGTTACAGCTTAGTGTCAAAATGACAGCCTCAGGGTGTTTTGAAGCTGGTTGTGTTGTGTATGCAGGCCAGGTACAACGGGTAATTACGATCTGGACTGGAGACCTGTTACCATGGAGATAACAGCCGCCTATTGTCTCTGGCCAAACAAATGACTGAACAGCCTGCGACTCAAGTTGAATATTTTTCTGTGCTCAAAGTGACACCATCTAAAAGAACAAACTCAAGTGTGGTGGACAAATGCCGATTCAAAATGCAAATGAGATCAATGTGAAAGTCATCCTCTTTGGTCGTTGTAATTACCGGTATGCACAGTGCTTCACAGTACACAAAACAAAATTCATCCCCTTCAATTCATCCATCACACAAGGGCAGTAGGGCAATGAGCAAGGAGGGTGCTATGCTGAAGGCACACTCTACCATGAGGTACTACAGAGGAGTGGAAGTGTGGTCAAACACTCCTTCCACCACCCCCACCCACCCAAATATGTTGGGAATCGAACCTGCAAGATGTACGCTGTTAGTTCGACCCCTTAACGCTAATCCAGCGATGGGCAACCTCAAATCATTAGTTACAATGCAATGTCAGGTATTCCAAATAACTGGTTCCGATTCAACCTGTCAATTTCAACCAGGCCATCACCTGGTTGAACTTCACAGCTAAATCCAGACATTGTTGAATATGCGGCACTGGACTGTAACTAATGAACCTAGGTTACCCCATCACTGTTATGACTGCCAAAATGAAGTTGTTCTGCTTGTGATGATGGTAGGGCCAGCTAGATGCTAGCATAGCTGACTCTAAACTCCTAGTGAGAGACTATAATACTGTTTTCAGGCTGATCAGAACAGTGCTGGTGCCCGTTCCCATACAGTCGGAAACTTGAGGTGCTTACCTACAAACTACCGGTGTTCATACCGGGCTCTGAACTTTTCTGTACGTGACCATGGGTTACCCAGATAAACCTGTTGACATCCATGGTGTCATCACGGTTCGCAAAGAAAAACCAAGCATGTTTCAATTTTTGTCGTGTACCAACTTTCTGGTACCCAAACGCTCAGACTTGCGGCGTGAACAGAGCGGTTCGAGATCAGGTGCTGGAACGGGCACCGGCACTATGGTTCTATGTCAGCCTGAACACGCCAGTAGAGAGTCTTATACAGGTACGCATGGGCAGCTTACCCTGATGTCGTCTTCGGTGATGTAGCCAGTCTGCACCACCCACCAGGGCTCCACCGTAATCTCCGTAGGCTTCGCAGGCAGGAGGTCACGCGCTGATTTCCTGCGGAAGAATTTCTGGGGGAGAGAGGGGGAGAGAGAGAGAGAGAGAGAGAGAGAGAGAGAGAGAGAGAGAGAGAGAGAGAGAGAGAGAGAGAGAGAGACGGAGAGAGACAGAGAGTGACAGAGACAGTGAGCCAGAGAGACAGAGAGAAAGACAATGAGTCAGAGAGAAAGTGAAAAAGGTGGGGAAATCGAGGGGAACATAAATGCGAATGCACAGCACGGATGATGACAAACACCAGCCAGCGCTCAACACTTGATGCTTTGTTGGCAAGACATCTGACACAACCCTCAAAATACCTTCAGAGACTGTGATGGCCTCCAGCTTGCTGTTAGAACTGGAACAGAAATAAGCCAAGTTTGGCATGGCACAGACACGCCGGAGGAAAATGTTGTGATGGAGAAAGCCTGTACACCTTGGAGGGGTACTTTCAAAACATACTAAAAAAAAATAAAGCCATGCATACAGGAAAACCTGGGGTATACGTAGAGAAAATGGTGAGAGAAAATCTATAAACCTTGGAGGGGTGGGGGTTTTTTGCGAGGAAAATAACACACTATGCACAGTTTGATACACTGAAAAGTTGTCTTAGAAGACACAGTGGTATGAGAAAGTATGGGCACCCAAACTTTCTCATACCACTTCAAAAGAAAGTTTACAGCACACTTTCTTGACTTTATGCTTGTTTATTTAGCGTGTTTCGCCTCTGTGCGTCATCAGGTCCGCCCAGGCATTTCTCATACCACTGTTTGGAGGAGACACCAAAAGTTGATTTTGGTGCATTTTCAAAGCAGATGTAAGCAGTTCTGCCGCAGCTTGCTTATGTGCACAAGTTCTACACACCTAAACAGCAATGTACGGTACAGCAATGGTGCAATGGCTGGTTGATACAGAAAATACAACAACATTCATTATATGAAAAAGTAGAGGGCTGGAGGGCTGCGGCGTTCAAGTGGTAAAACTGGTGGTGGTTTGAAGGTGCTCTTTGGCCAAGACGTAGAAAATATCAAAAAAAGGCAGGACGCCAAGGCACTCTTCTAAGATAAAACCGCTTTATTAACAAGGCTAGTTCATGTTTGAACTTAAATAATTAAAAATACTGCCACTGGCAGTATTTTTAATTATTTAAGTTCAAACATGAACTAGCCTTGTTAATAAAGCGGTTTTATCTTAGAAGAGTGCCTTGGCGTCCTGCCTTTTTTTAACATCCATTATATATTCTCTATTGTCATGACATCAAATTAGAGACTACACTATTGAAGGGTATTAAGTCTTTTCTTAAGACAATTCTTTACATATACACATACATTCCCCACTAACATCATACTTTGATTACAATGTTGATAAAATGACACAGAATAGGGTTCAAATGTTATGCAGTAACACAAGCCTAACTGTCTGGATAAGTGACTTATAAGGCAAGTGTTAAGCAAATTCAATCATTTGTTAGGCGTGTATTCACATATTGTATATTTCAAGGCCTCTATTACTGATACAAGACATGTGTTAAGTAAAATCAAGGGCCTACTAGGTCCTTGTTACAACATAGACAATGATTAGGCATATATTAGTGGGTATTTAAACATGCAAACTACATTCTTAAGTGTTATCAAATGATAATATGTTGCCTTACTTTAGATGACCTGCACTGGTTCATCAGGTCGATATACTGGTTTCTGCCGATCCCCATGAGCCTAAGACCTGTGGAGGACAGAGGAGAAACACATCTATAAGCAAATACACAGTACAAACTGTTATATTACATTGACATAACATCTGAGCCAAGTTAAAGGTGGGAGGGGTAAGCACCTCAAATAAAACAAATAAATATCAAGTAACCTTCTGGGAGTTGTTTTCAAGTACTTTCCAGGTCCACATACAGTACAGTGCATGGCAGTTTCACACAAATCAATACATATAGAGTTATGTTATATAATTCCAGCCCAGGTACACACAGAGGCGCACACACGCACGCACGCACGCACGCACGCACGCACGCACGCACGCACGCACGCACGCACGCACGCACGCACGCACGCACACACGCACACGCACACGCACACGCACACGCACACCATCAGCGAGCACAAGGCACAGGAGTGGAGTGCTCACACAAACACTGTAGTCTCTGCAGCGATTCATCGATTTCAAGGGTGAGGACAATGGGAAATAGTCTTGACTCTTGGCTACAGTGACTCTGAAACTGCTTGCACTCCCGTGTCATATGAGGTATTGAGTATTTGTGACAATAAAAGACAGCATTCTTGAGCCTGATGCTTCCTGCACTCCAACAGCAAAGAAAAGTGTTTTCTTCTCCACTATGAGAGCCTGTTTGGCTTTTCAGTTGCTTGAATGGAGCAGCTGTGGCCTTGGAGGTTGTGGAGTAGTGGGTCTTGAGATTTGAAGGTCACATGTTCTCTTTCTTCTCCAGTAGGGAATAAACAGGGTGTCAGGAGCTATACAGCAGTGGTCAGGAGTGAATAACTACCCCTCTGGGTTGCCAGAATGGGGGATTTGAGGATGACCATCTGCAGGTAAATGTATTGGGCGAGTTTTTCCTGTAGATTTATGGCTATCAAGTCAATGGAATTTTAGTTCAAATTGGGTGGGATTCATTTTCTCCAGGTGTTTTTTGAGCATTTATTTTTTTAATCTAAAAGTGAATAACAGTTATTTACAGGGCATACTGGTTACAGTCCCTGGAACACCAGATTGTGCATGGAGACACCAGATTGTGCATGGAGAACACACATGCACGCATACACACAGGTAGGCTATGATAGCCAATCGATTATAACACCGAGCAGGTGTAATCGAGCTCAATTCAAGGTTTATATTGAAGCAATCATCATGTAGGGCCCCATTCACTAGTCTAACTTAAAGTTAGGCCGGGTCAAAAATGGTTATGCAATTTTAGTAACGTACAATACAGTTTAAGGTAGTTCACCAAGGTGATGTGACTGACTATGGGGAGCTGCTTTTTCCATTCAACTTGGACATACAATTATAGCCTACTGTAGAGCAGGCAGATTTAACAAGGTGCCGAGGTAATGACCCTGTTCCCTCCAACCTCCACCAACAATTATAACTGACAATGTAGTTGACTTATTAAATAAATAATTTGACGGCAATGGAGAATTGGCTAAGGCCTTTCTTTGCAGAGGACCAGAGCCCACAGTTAGCAGTGACAGCAGGATTTTGTTCCCTGATATTCATTTCTCTGGCAAGCAGAGCTTTCCGTTTCCTTCAGGCACGGAAGAGAGAGGGAGAGAGACAAAGAGAGACAGAGAGAGAGAAAGAGAGAGAGAGAGAGAGAGAGAGAGAGAGAGAGAGAGAGAGAGAGAGAGAGAGAGAGAGAGAGACACACACACACAGAAAGACAGAGAGAGACAAAGAGACAGATTGAGAGCGAGTGAGAGAGAGCAGGAAACAGAGGTCGTCCATCCCTCGCGCCATTCAGAGATAAGGCGATTCATGTTTCAACGGAGCCCTAGACTACTGCGGAAGGTGAGACACACACACTGCCTGGCTGGCACCATTCAATACATGCATCTCGAGGACCAGGATGTGCTTCATCTTCTCTAGAGGTCAGAATGAAAGACGGCGGGTGGGTGCCTGCCAACCAGGGTCAAATTACGCTACGGGCCAACAGGGTATGGACTTCAGGTGAATAGAGGGCAAGGAGGGCAGGGTGAAGGTCAGTGGTTATGGCAGAAATTTGTACACACACACACACACACAAGCACACACACTATGGTGGCAGAAACAGCAGCGGTTGGGACAAAACGTTATATACCCCAACAGCATATAAAAATGGGCATATAAAATTGAGGACACCTACATTTTTGAGCACTGTGCATGGACAATGATATGCAAAATTGAATGAGTCAGCCAGACAGCGAGCGCACACAAAAATTGGACCGAATCCCCTACTTCACTAAGATGAGACGATTCTGTGCCCAGGGAAGAGGGCCACTTGAATGCATAAATCGGGCCGTGCTTTCAACCCAGATAAGAATAATTAACAATCCTACACTTGAGATTCTTGGTGACTTACAGTAAGCCTGTCTCTCTCCGTCTCGCTTTCTCAGTGTCTCTCTCTCACTTTCGCAGTCTGTCTCTCTCTCTCTCTGCAGGCCTCTGTCTGTTCTGTCAGTCTCCATCTGTCTGACTCCCGCACTGTCTGCAAGTCAATCTCTCTCTCTCTGTCTCTCACACTCTCTCTCACACTCTCCATCTCTGCCTCTGTCTCCCTCTTCCTCTCCCTCTGCCTCTCTCTGCCCATTTATGTCTGTCGGCCTGTCTGAACTTCAAGAACCTCATGTCATGAACCTCTCACCTGTGAAAGAAAAGACTACAGACAGATCCCTCACGTCCAGCCTATCCACACTCCTACTCAACACTCCATCTACTGCACTGGGACTCAGTGTCTGGCTGAAACCCAAATGATTCAGCGCACATGCGCTCGCACGCACACATGCACGCATGCACTAGCTGACCTCTACGCTTTGTGCCAAGAAGATGAGACCATAGTGGCAGACCAGCTGGACGTACAAAACACTTCGCCACCTTTCAGAAAGGGATTATAGATGATGACCACCCACCCACACATGCACACACACACACACACACACACACACACACACACACACACACACACACACACACACACATGTGCGCGTGCACACACACACACACAGGCACACAAACACACACAGGGCACACACACACACACGCACGAGCACCGCACACACACACAGTGATGACACACACACACACAGTGATGACACACACACACACACACACACACACACACACACACACACACACACACACACACACACACACACACACACACACGGTGATGGCACACACACACGTGTGCGCGCGCACAGACGGTGATGACACACACACACATACACACACAAACACACAAATGCACGCTCAAACCCCACCAGTTTCAACCCAATGCCAAAGGGGACCCCCTGACTGAAGTGCACTCAGTGGCCTTGACACAGTAGTGGGGTGTATTCTGGTAGCAGAGGAGAACTAGCACCCTTGGCCTTGTTAACTTGACTCTCCTGCGTGTGTGTGTGTGTGTGTGTGTGTGTGTGTGTGTGTGTGTGTGTGTGTGTGTGTGTGTGTGTGTGTGTGTGTGTGTGTGTGTGTGTGTGTGTGTGTGTGTGTGTGTAAGTATGCATATGCGTGTTCACAGTCAGTAGGACGTACTGTGTGTGTGTGTGTGTGTGTGTGTGTGTGTGTGTGTGTGTGTGTGTGTGTGTGTGTGTGTGTGTGTGTGTGTGTGTGTGCACGCATATTGCATGTGTGCGAGTATGCCCTCTCTTTCAACCAGACACACACACACCTGTCGTCACACCTGCCTGCCATGACCTCCCACGCGCCACACCTGACCCCACAGCTGACCTCCAACCTTGGCTGAGGACTAAAGAATGCCTCTGGGGGCCCCAAGTTCAGACTCTACACTCTACACACCCGCCACTTTTCAGCTTCAAATACCACCAGGTGGTGGAGAAAACTAAGTTACTTTACGTTTTTTTGAGACTGCAGACTAAAACAATGTAACAGCAGTTGCGTTGTTGGTGGGGCTTGCTCTAAAAAATGCAAAAGAAAAATCTTGCGTATTTATGATCTTTTTTTTAAGACAAAAAAAGGAAAGAACGGATGACGGATAACATCACTTCCTGCAGCTCTTCAACAAAGTCGGCAGTGTCAAAGGATATTAACACTATTAGTAAGATGGTAGTAAGTAAGTCATTAGCAAGTCAGTAAATGTCGCCAAAAAAACATAATTCACGTATCGCCTTTTGCCCAGTAGTTCTTCCAAGAAAAAAAAAAAAAAAAAAACAGAAACCTAACATACAGTTTAATTTATTGCCAATTCAAAATATTGGCTTCTTTCCCAACAGTGAGGGGTATGAGGGGACAGAAAACTGGCACACAACTCTTACATAACACCACTCTAGTAATACCTCCAGGGTATCAAAGTCATAATTGGCAAATAACATAAAAGCCCTATTAAAGTGTGTGTCAGTGTGCATGTGTGCATGTGTGTGTGTGTGTGTGTGTGTGTGTGTGTGTGTGTGTGTGTGTGTGTGTGTGTGTGTGTGTGTGTGTGTGTGTGTGCACATGCTTATACACACACTCATGTGCTCTGTCACTCCTACTAGAAGCGTGGGGGAATGTGTAATGCGATGTGAAGGGGCGGGCGGAGTGTGTTGACTTACAGTCGGCCGCAGTGAAGTTTGGCAGCGAGTCGTAGCTCTTCTCACAGTTCATGATATCCTAGAAAGAGGAGAGAGAGAGGAAGAGGGATCGAGTGTGAGAAAGATCATGTCCGAGAGAGAGAGAGAGAGAGAGAGAGAGAGAGAGAGAGAGAGAGAGAGAGAGAGAGAGAGAGAGAGAGAGAGAGAGAGAGAGAGAGAGAGAGAGAGAGAGAGAGCACATGAATCATTTGGTCAGGGACACATAGGGAGTGAGTGAAAGAAAGAGTGAGAGAGAGAGAGAGGCAGTGAGAAAGAGAGGGAGAGAGAGGTGCAAGAGAGGGAGCGAGAGAGAAGAAAGAGAGGGAGCGAGAGAGGGAGCGAGAGAGGTGCAAGAGAGGGAGCAAGTGGGAGCGAGAGAGAGAGCGAGAGAGGAGAAAGAGAAGAGAAAGAGAGGGAGCGAGAGAGGTGAAAGAGAGGGAGCAAGAGAGGAGAAAGAGAGGGAGGGAGAGAGGTGCAAAGGAGCGCATTTAAACACCCCTGCCAGGCCGAGACTGCAATGCACTGCATACATCCTGTGACATGACATGCCTTTGGAGGGGACACCTAGAGGAGAAGGGGGACCGGGCGGGCACTCAATCTCACCCACAAATCTAGCAGACACTCATACGAGAGGTGACCTCTCCTAAGCACCGGCAAAATGGCCTCCCGAAAATGTACGGTGGGAGAGTAGGGTCATAAAAAGCACTCACTACTGCACTATATTTACAATCCAAACACTCGCTGAAGAGCATTAGATTTGAAAAGGAGATAGTGCTATACTGTATTTTGAAATCTTTTTAGGAAATGCATTTTTATAAATTTTTCTAAGCACTGTCTTAAACCCTGATTTCTATAACTATTAGTCAAGCCAAGTCATGTCAGACTCGTAAAAAAAACAACAACAAGGTACTTATATGCTGACAGTCAATGGGTGGAAAAAGTTGTCTAACTCCAACATTCAGACAATGCACGCATGGGTATTCAGACAAAGCAGCAACGCATGGCTGTGCAGTGCATAGCTGCATGCCTGTACATCCAAAACGTTGAGCTTTGCGATTTCTATTTCGCAACATTTCAGCAGAAAGGAAGGAAGAGGTGTGACTTTATTTCAAGGGAAATCTTTTATAACTTTGTTTTTTTACCAGTTCAGCAGACCCCTGCCCTTGGATTCATTGACAGTGCAACATTACATTTCTGTTCTGTCATCTCCAGACTTAAAACTCCAAGATGAAAACCCTCTGCTCTTTCAGTCTCCTCTAGCGACATTGTCACCTCTGCCACCTCTTTCATGTGATGACATTCAACAGATAAGCCCTACACATTTCATGAAAAGGGTGAGGGATAGATTTTGCTTCACTTCATATAACACAGCGGCGAGGTCGACACAATTGCCACTGTAGCTGTTGAGAAAGTGTTTCCAATTCCTCCAGGGGACACGTACGTATTGACTGAAGTGTTCCTTCAAAGTGTAACAGTAGATATGTCCTGGCCAATGAGTGTCCAAGACAGTGACACAAGGACAAATTCTCCAAGGTGCAACGGCAGATCGGATCACATGTCCGCCCCTGAGTTCAAAGTCTGCCTCCCCTGAGTAACAGTGTGTAGCATTTCAGGCAGAGCAAAAAAAAAAAAGCAAAAGTAAACAGAGAGGCAAGCGTTATCAAACCAAGTAACCTTTACAAATAAAGCAACGGAACCAACACAAACAAACACTCTAGGCCTTGACAACCTTAAGCACTGTAATCCAGCCCAGGTCTGATGGCACCAACACTGCCATACTGGCCCACTGCCTTTCAGCTGACACCAACACCAAAGTAAGCTAGTTCTTTCGACCTTGAAATGTTTTCGAAACTCTGCAACTAAGTAATGGTTTACTTTAAACAATGTGTCATGGGTGAAGTGAGACGCGAATCTCTGTCAAAGGTAAGTCATAGGTTGTGGAGAAGTACGCTATGATCTGTGTGCACTAAGCATTAGATACAGTATACCACCAAGCATAGTACCCACTAATGTTGCGAGTTTAAAGGGGCACCGTGTAAAATTGTGGCCAGAGTAGGTATTGCAACTATGCTGCTCATTGAAACTGTGCTGCCTATTGGCAAATTTGATCTTTTCATGAATATTAATAATTAATAAACCAATATTTACTAGTATGACCAAAAGACGTTAAGTTTTGCAGCTAAAAATGCCTATTTCTGGAAATTCTAAATGGCAGACCATGGAGAAGATCCCCTTTTTCTATGTATTTAAAATGCAATTTTCCCAGTCATAATGAATACTTAGAATTTAATGGTGGTGGTAAGTGTTTTGTTAAAATGGAAATGTTTGTGAATGGACAGCGTGAATTCTGGAAATGAACTACTACAAATATTACACAGTGCACCTTTAAGTTAGACTTGCCAATGGGAAGGGTGACTTGTGAAAAGGCGTCAACCATGCAGGCAAACAGCCAGGAGCTGCTTCAGGCTAATATTGGTCAGAGAGTTTTCACCACAATAGATGCATGCACATCCAACCTTACTGAGACCAGGTGCAGGACAAAACGTCATACGATAGTAAAACTTTCAGTGGGCCAATGTCTACTTTTTAACTACTACAAGTCACGGCCCAGAAATGCTGACAAACCATGAACCATAGTGGGGGCACAATCGTTTTAATGTCAACATTTGCAGACACTTTGGGGCCTAACCGACGTGAAATTTAATTAAACTTAGAGTGCCTTTGTAGTGGCAAGGTAGAACCCCAGAAGTGCTTTGCATGAATTTGGCACTAATTTGAAGGGAGAAATGGACTAAAAAAGTTTTAATTGGGAAGGTAGGGCACTATACATTGATCCTTGATTACGTCAGTCAGGATGAATGCATAGTGTCCTACTCTGTTACTTAAAGCCATCTTAGTCTGTTTTTCCCTTAATATTCGTGCGAAATTCATGCAAATGCAGTTCTAGAGTTCTATCTTGCCACGAAAAGTTTTATTAAAATCTGCATCGGTCGGACCCCAAAGTGTTTAATTTCATCTGAAATTAATACTCTACTCCTCTCTGTCCTACTCTATCCAAGTATGTGTTCAAGCATGTCATAATGAAGTATCCATGTTTTATTGTGATACTGTAATTACTTGGGTTTGTTGTTCTGGAGAATTACCTGCTCATCAGTACTAAATGAGATGAGAAAAGGGTCCTCCTTACAATATTGTAATACATAACACCACAGTTTGGAGAATTGTGTAGAAAACAGAAATGGTTAGTTCATTTTGGGAAAATATAGGCACGCTACAGTGCATGGATATGAGGCTATTTTTCCCAACCTCTGAAATCAAAGTTTCATATATGCCACAATGACATATATATATATATATATATATATATATATATATATATATATATATATATATATATATATATGGCACTGTCTTTCTAAATGATCAGACATGTGTAACAGTGTGCATTTTTTTCTGAAGAGGTGCCCTCAAATCCAGCTTAATGAATGCAGTCATGTGAAAATGTATACAGGTGACCAGGGCATCCCACTGGATATGATTTCAGTCCATCTGGAATCATTCCATTGCATTGAAAAAGCTGCACTGACCATATATGGCATTTTGTTGGTCATATCATAGTGGCTTTTCACAATATGGCCCTGTCATGCAGATGGGACCACCAGACTCAAACAGGTGATAACAACACTGCTACAACATCACAGAGTCTTAAGTAATAGATTAAGACATGGTCATAATTATTTTTGTAACGGCAACCTTATAAAAGAGGCTTTGCATGAAAGGGTTAATAGCGCATGATAGTGGAGGTGCTATGGCTTGCACACCATGGCGACCCAAGTTCGGCTTGATCCGTCCTGGGTCACGTCCCGGGTCTCCTTCCTGCCCTACCCTGTCTCTCTTTCTCGCTACCACTGGTTTGCTATTCCGCTCGTTGCCATCAGTCACAACAAAAACAAAAAGCCACAAAAAACGAAAAATGTTTCCAAATCTTTACCTCCATGATACTGATGTAGTATGAGAAGGGGGTGACTCGGAGGCCTTTGACCATGATGTCAGACAGGTGGTAGGGGTAGAGCATCAGGTGCTCACGGCTGTACTTCAGGAGCTCCTCGTAGTACTTGCGCTCATCCTTCTTCACGTGCCGCACTGCCGTAAGGTAAGGTAAGTTAAGATGACGTTATTTACCCCCAAAGGTAGATTTGGTTGCAGGTAAATGTAGTAAAAGCTAAACAGAAAATTAATTACACAATACTGACTGGACTGAGGACACATTCAGCACAAGAGCAGTCATGGGTAAAGCGGTCATGGATATGAGGGCCTTGTAGCCCCATAAGCTGACTCTCGCCACATGAATGAGTTCTGCTTTGATCCACGAAAATTCATCTGGAAGTATGCAATGCACTAAGGTATGAGAAGGCGTCGTTTTAATTTTTTAAATCCTTGCACGTGATTGGAGAAACCACTTATGTAACATTTTTTTGTGCGTGGCTACTGTAACTACACAAAGACTCAAAAATGCAGTTGAAATAACAGAATGATTGTCAGCGTGTAAGTCCATGTGAGTGGCCATTGTTGTCTGACACCGCTGTCACGTTTCACTTCTTTACCCCTTCTCCATTATGTTTAAACTTTGATTTACGTCACATCTCTGAAAATCCCACCATCCTGATTGGTTCTACAGCATGGTAGTTTGGGAGCAGGGTTAATGTGAAGGTCTTCCAGACCCTTCTCTGGCGAGAACCAGGCAATGTAGCCCAAGGGTTGCTGGGTCGAATCCCGACACCACCAAATCGGTAGGAGGACTGACAACCAAACGCCGCAGCCATTCTCCTTTATGACTGAGGTACTATTTGCACTGCTCCCTTAGATGATCTGTTGGGCTGCCCTCTTGCAAGGGTGAGGCATGAATGCAAATTCATTATGCAGTGTGCTATCGTGCTGTGTAACAATGAGAATGACTTCCCAGTGGGTCTGATACACTTCAGAATATCATTAATGACACAATAAAAGTGTGCCAGGAAGAGTGAACACGCCCAGTGTTATAACATATCCATCTTCTTATATGCATGTTCCCTCTTACACCCCAATGCAAAATTCCTTGAATGCATGCACAAGGCTGCAAATGTGACATGTTATATGTAAATACTGATGCGGAATTACCTTTGAGGGGAAATTAAGTATTGCCCTTGTGCTGTATTTGACCATGTAGAATTCAGAACCCAATACATTTTCATCTTCAAGACATGGCAACAATGCAGTGCGGCTTAAGTCAAAGACCAAGGCCCCATGGGCACACTTGTAGTGCACCTGCAAAGTGTTTGACATCTGAATGCATCGTCCTCACCTAGGTTATTGCGGAAGCGTAGCTGGTTGCGGATGCTGTACAGGAGAACATGTTTCTCATACTCCCTCTGCGAATTTCCAAGGCTCTGTGCAATGACAAGATAGACATGGACATTAAATCACTCAAGCACCTGAAGGCGATTTTAGCACCAAATGATACCTTACACAGTGGCACATCTACAATGCGATTCCAAGCAAACAACTCTACCGACCTTTTTGAAGTTTGAAAGGTAACTGGGCACACTGTAAGCTGAGCAGCGCTAAGCCACTTCATTGGTGGGCTACAGGAGAGGCTAATTTTGCTAGCTGCAGAGGCTCCATCGGATTTGACATTATTTCCTGGTTTCCTAAGCACGGCCGATATTTCATCTTTTTTTTCAAAGCACAGGACTCATGCAGCAATTATGGCGTGGGTTATGCTTAATGCTAACCACACAGCTTGCAATTGTAGACTGCATTGCATACTTTTCAACTGGCTAATCATGCGGCTAACAGATAAACATAAAGGGCCACTGCAAAGGAATTCTTGTAACGTTATCCCTGGCCATAGGATGAATGGAAGCAGGCAAAAAAAACTGATGCGGTTGGTGAAATCACTTCAGCAAAACTGTGTTGTCAGGCAAATGCAGCAGTTACGACGAAAAAGAAGGGACTGTGCCAGATGCCAGCTACCTTTACCCACAATACATTTATGAACGCACTGTACCTGTTTGACATTTGCTGGTAGCTTGTTCCACGGGTAATTTTGCCTGATGTGAAATTCCACGTCTGTATTCATTGCTATTATCTGAATCCACGGTTATGTAAATGGATTGCAACGGGATTTTGGGTAAGTCCACTGTGACTATACCCCCCGAAAATTAAAACTATGATTTGACAGCTATTTAAAAGTTCAAATTTGCCTCTAACCGAATATTATTTTCCCCTTTCCTATGGATGTCCACTTCCTTGTTGTATTTTCGAGCGACCGTTCGTCACGCTCTCGGCAATGTTCGTCACTTCCGTTCTGGGTGTGACTGACCACAGACTGACAGGTCTTCAATGGATTAGGTAAGAAACATTTAACATAATTATTAGTCTCATTATGTGGCATTGAAGACGCACTGTAATATTTGCCACCGTATCACATGCAAAGGTGACGATGTTGCCTGTTTAAATATAGCACATTCCTAAACCACACTGCTGTACATTGCAGCATATGATGTTGAGCATATCCCTGAAGATCATTTCAACTACATTTTAATTTTGACTAAATAGTGCTGACATGTATGATTTTGATAAACGGCTGTAGGCTACAGTCCGTGAGGATATAGTGACACAAAATTTATGTAGTGTTTAAATTTGCCAAGGCACTCTTGGAGGGGATGGGTGAGGGTCAAGTTGAGCAGAAGGATAACACATGCATACCACTGGTGTTAGTGCCCAGTGTATGTGCAGTGTAGGGTTGCAGGATCAGCAACCCCAACTCTGTGTGTGTGTGTGTGTGTGTGTGTGTGTGTGTGTGTGTGTGTGTGTGTGTGTGTGTGTGTGTGTGTGTGTGTGTTAGAGGTGTGTCGTTCAGAGCCGGTGTTCTGTCGAGATATGTTGCCTCGTCGAGATGAGCGACCGGTAGCCTTACTCGATAGTGGTGTTCTATCGATTTGCGCTGCCTCATCTAAATGAGCGACCTTGATTTTCCGTGGAAGACGTTTCAATCGGTCATGGTCCACGTTACATAGGACTGTTTTAATAACCATTACTTTATTTAGGCCTATTTCACGGACAGGCGTGTGCAATCGTTTGTGCGGAGTTTAATAAGAACGTGTGGCTGCTGACCACTAAAAAAACGTGAGCCTCGTTTGAGCAAGTTAAGAAACGTGCCATATGAAAGAGACTGAGCAGAGTTTGCGCAAATACAGGACTAGAGAAAGTGTTTGGGATCTGGCTACGGGTTGTTTAATGCAGCCATTTGCTGTTGGTTTGGTTTCAATGAGACGTGGGACTATGGCAAGCGGTTTTAACATTTAATAGCCAGAATGGATATGTGTTGCAGATATCTGTAACTCGGTTTCGCCTAGTCAAAATTAGCATTTCAGATATCCGCAACGACATTCCTCCTATCCGTAACTGTCATTTCGGATATCCGTAATGAATTCTGGATAGGGCAAATGACGTCACGTTTGCCATTCATTTCAATGGGTGATGTAATTTTGGACATCCGCAATTCTATTTTGGATATCCACAACATAGATTGCAGATATCTGCAACTGAATTGCAGATATCTTTAATTGCAATTCGAGATATCTACAATTGAATTTCGCCTAGTCAAAATGTCAGTTCAAGATATCTTCAAATCCTTCTAATTCAAGATATCTATATCTTCCTTTTTGGATATCCTTAATTGAGTTTTGACTAGGCGAAATTCAATTGCAGATATCTGTAACTGGAGTTACGACTAGTCAAAATGACGTTTTAGATATCTCATACTGGAGTTATGGATAGGCGAAATGTAATTGTAGATATCCACTATCCAATTATAGATATCTGGAAATGATTTTTGATTAGAGATATCTCAAATTGGAGATATCTGTAATGTTCATTCTGCCTAGTCGAAATGTAATTAAAGATATCTAGAATAACAGTTTTGACTAGGCGAAATGACGTTACAGATATCTGTATGCAAATGACCCATGCACGCACCACCAACCCCCCTCCCCTTCCCCCACCCCTCACATTTGGCGGGAGCACACAAACACACACACACACACACCGCCCATTTTAATGATTAGTTGCACCTGTGAAATGGACAACGAGCGTCAAGAAACCGTTTTCAATCGTCTTTTCAACATAGCTACTCGTGCAAGAGCAGAGTTGGCAAGCTCCAGTGCAGATCATGCCTAAACTAAAGTTACTTCAACGCGACGACCGACTGTTTCATCGAGTACAGGGTGAGTTCTGTTTTAAATTGGTACAAGTGTATGCTGTGAGTCCAACGGTTAACTTTGAACCCGTTCGAAAAGCTCGGTATCACCATTCATACACCATCAATTGAGAGTGCAGGTTTTTGTCGTTAATAGCAGCTTGTGGTTGTTGTCTATAACCGGGAAAGGCCGTAGGATGCAATTTGGCAACAGTTTTACTTGAACTTGGCACACATCAGCAGCTACCACAGACATTTAGCACATTAGCTATGAGGGTGATTCTTTACTCTGCATAAAGGTGTTTGTTTTGTGCTGCTTAAATATGCAGTTGTTGTTGAATTGCTGTTCCTGTCTCCTTTTTTGATCATGTCTTGGGTTGTAGTTACGTCAGAATTCCCCATCACGGGAGCGCGCGAATTTGAAATGGTGGACAACCTGGGCTTGGAGCCATTGTTGAAACCATTCAAAACTTCATTTTTTCGATCTGACACAGAATATTTTTAATTAGACCTAAAGACACACCATTGTTTAAAAGCTGAGAACCTCAGCTTTCCATAACTGAAAGCGGTATTTTCCTAGCATCTACCAATCCGAAGGTAGCCTACTTTATGTGCGGAATTACTTTTCTAAAGATAGCGTTTTGTTTCCTTGGAAACGGACGCGGTTTATGTGTTACGCACACGCTATTTGACTCGGTTTTGCACTATTATCAGTGCTTAATTTGAGCCGGATCATGCCGGAACAGGATCCCCCACCTCGTAATTTTGACCCCCCTGTGTTCCGGGACTTATTATGGCTGATCCGGAACCTCTCGTGAATGAATAAAAAAAAAATATTGAGGCTACTATATTGTAACGGACTATCTCTGCCTCCTCAGGAGTGAGAGTGCAGCATTATCCCATGTTCGCTACATTTCCCATCTCACTGAGCAGCCTATAGGCCTAGGGGTTGAGACTGTCAGGATCACAACAACCACAAGCCGAGTGAGCAAGCGAGAAGGAACCATGAAGTGTGCGCGCAGAGAAGACCATCATTTCTGAATGCTAAAGCCAGACACTGATGTGCGCTGTTCCAAATTGAGACCGAGCGCGCAAGTCTGCAAACAAGGGTTTGCAAAAGTGCACTAGCCTACTTAAAAAATGAGAAAAGATGTTCGTTGTGTTGATCTAAGTTATTTCTTATGTGTTGGTCAGTGTTTTTTAAATTCATATTTGGAAAGGTAACAAGGCTAAACCAAAGGCAGTCGTATTGCTGCCTGACGCCCAACTCACCTTTAAAACTTAAAAATAGCCTACAGTCGGCTGCACCGTTACAATATGGTAGAGCTGAAGGCAACGCGCACCGACTGAAAAAAAACTATCGACATATTTTATCGTCGCGACGCACGGGGATGTAAGTTAATTATTCGACATATTGGATTTCCAATGGAAAACAAAGCCATCTCACAAAACTAGTGTAAGAGAGTGTGTTTGTTTGAGTGAAAGGGAGAGGATTCTGAAGTGCTTTTGGGGACTTTTGGGGTCTGCAAGCATGGAGGAGGCCAAGTTAAAATTTAGCAACATTCAAGACGAAAGTCGCGACCTCCCCACTTTTATTGCAGTAGGAGAAGTCCAGCGTTTGCGTGGCTATTTTGGTGGGGGAAGCGCAATTGGTAGCCTACTGCTTGTCCCATACATTAAGAATCATAACTATAGATCTACTAGGCTACATTTCCATCCCTACTATAGGTCCTACTCCCTACTGACTAAATGTAGGCTACGTGAAGTTGCCCCTCTCTCGTTGTTTGTTCATATGCGCGGATGAGATGGAAAGCCTGGCTGTGCCAAACATTGTTTAAAAGTTTTCATCAAATTTTGGTCGGCACACAAGGTTTTGGACATAGCCTACTAGTGGCACCTGGGCTGCGTTTGGTGCATTGATCAGTCATGTAGCCTAGCGAAAAAGACAGCCTGGGTGACAGGATGAGATCTTCCTCGGCTGGCGAGCGCTCAGCATGTGTGCGCGCGTTTCCTTCTCTCCCAAGACCAGACAGTTGCTTACAAGTCAAGTTGAGCACGAAAACAGCAAAGACAAGGTGATAGGCCTATTTCATTCAAATAGGGCCTACACGCTCCAAATAAAACATTGGTCGGATGGATTTCCAACCGGACCGTAGCGCGAGCAGACAGTCAGTGTGAAAAGCCAAGTCTACCGGGAAAATCGCCGCTCGCTTACCATCAGTGCGCGAGCCCTGAAAATCGCAGCTCGCTTACCATCAGTGCGCGAGCCGTTGAAACAGTGAAGTGGCATATCGCAACAGCACATGCGGATTAGCCAAATTATATGCAACAAAGTCGCCAACAAAGCGTGGATTTAACGTTTAATAGGCCTATGCCAACGTTGTGTGAATACGAGAAAGGATAAGAATTGGACAGCCATGCACTGTCCTTTCAATAGGTAGACTAGTAGAAAACCGCTTCGGTTTCTTTTCACCTCATGGGGAAAGCATAATTTCCATGCACTGCACGAAACTACTAAGCATAAAGTTAGCGATCAAACAAAAAATATTTGTTGTTGTCATTACAGCATTTAATAGGCTATGGCTGTTGTTTAAAATAGCCATTGGATCGCCAACCGTCCCTTGTATTAAGAAACAAAAGTAGGCCTATAGATATGAGCTGTCATGGGACTCAATGTCGTTAAAATGCAGGGAATTGCATCTATTTTTTTCCCGTTTTTATTCGTTTGCGTAATAAGTTTTTTCTGTGCGTTCCGGGACCTCTGTCCAACTCATCGTCGCTGTGATGTCATATGTGTTTTGCGTTCCGGTACCTTGTGATTTACAAATTAAGCACTGACTATTATGGATGAATTTCTAATCTTGACATGTTAATGGACAATCTATGCGAATTTCATAATGTGTTTTTATGTGATATGGGAGTAAATGTGTTTACATCCCGTCTGGGATTTGTTAAACTAGCTGGCCCGCTAGTTAGCTAGCAAGTGCTAGGTCTCTACACTACATCATGTCAAAAGTGGAAAGATTTGCCGACACTCAAGGCTGTGGATAAAATGAACTGGTTCTGTGAATATTTTCAGAATGTTTTGCTTTGACAAATTGCTGATATTAAACATCCACATCCTGGTGTTTCTTTGTTTACGCTTGGGCCATTGAGACAGATCGAGTCTAATATCTATTACTTACTTGCTATATAGCTAACTAGCGGACTAGCTAACAAATCCCAGACGGGCGTACTGTTAACACATTTTACTCCCATGTTACATAAAAACGCATTTTGAAACTCGTACAGATTGTCCATTAGAATGTCAAGATTAGAAATTCATCCATAATAATGCAAAACCGAATCAAATGACATACATTTATCGCTTCGTCAGTCTGTCTGGCTCATTGGTCTTGCTTCATCTCCGCTCCGTTTCCAAGGAAACAAAACGCTATCTTTAGAAAGGTAACCCCGCACATAAAGTAGGCTACCTTCGGATTGGTAGATGCTAGGAAAATACCGCTTTCAGTTATGGAAAGCTGAGGTTCTCAGCTTTTAAACAAGTCACATGGTGTGTCTTTAGGTCTGATTAAAAATATTCTGTGTCAGATCGAAAAAATGAAGTTTTGAATGGGTTTCAATGGCTCCAAGCCCAGGTTGTCCACCAGCAGCGGTAGATCACCACCAGGGGGCAGCACTATGACGTCAGCTGCAACCCAAGATTTTTAAAATTACTGATAGGCTGGTGTCTCATTTACTGTGGCAGAGGTCTGATCATGATGTTGCCCTGCCCACAGAGTTTGACTGAATAATAATGGTACTGTAGCCTAGTGTTGTAGAAGCAGTACAATGTTGATTTGCTTCTGCAGTGCATTCATACTTAACCTGGGATAAAATGACAAGCATGCATTTTTGTTTCATTTTCAAAGTTAGGCGACGAGGACATGATGAGGACAAGCACTGTCAAGTCCTCTTCAGCTCCAATGATTATATCCAGTGCCCAAGGCTCCACGTCTCTATGCACCATTCATCTCAACACTAACCAAATGGTAAGGCTTCACTAAAACAAAATCACATTAATTGACTGATTTCTAACCTGAATGCCTCTTCTTGCCTATGAAAAGCGTCTCAGCAATTTGCATCTCACAGAACTGAGACAGTAACTTGGGAAATCCCATTCTGCTTTGCACAATCATTCCCATCCGAAAGACGGCATGGAGTTTATCCTCAGCGAGGGTACCAGACCACTGTCTCTCTACAATTGGAGAGCTGGGAGACGTGGAAAGGCGATGGATGTTTGTTGGAATAGATACGACTGACACGATTGGCTATGGCTACGTATGCCCAATAAACAGCCATTGCAATCGTAAAACACACACCCCCCTACTGGATTTACAGTAGGCAGGTCTGCAGACCTTTTTTAAGTTGTGATTAGGTCTGGTTATAATCAGACAACCGAGACAGTCATGCCTTCCAGAACTTGCCATATGCACGCCACTCCACCTGCACTGGCTTGTATAACATATGATTCTCACATTAACACAGTATTGCGAGTATGATCGCATTTTAACAAAGCAATGACACGTCTGGATGAACTCTTAAACTGTTCTCTCTCTATTATATCTCCCCACTCCTGAAATTATTTGTTGATTTAGTCTACAATTCAGCAGTTTCCAAACTTTATTCCCTGTGCACCCCCTTGTATATTTTAATGTGGTTTGCTCACCCTCGGCCTAAGCGTGTTTGCACTATGGGTTAGCAAATCACCGCACATTATGCAGAGTCATTTTGGAGAATCCTCATTCCCAATAGACCCAATATTTTTCTGCCGTCATTACAATGGAACTTGTTACATGACAATATAAATTACACTATGAATTGCACTTCCAATGGACCCTTCCAGCATACAATTCACTATACAGTTAAAAAAAACCCTACTACTTATTGTTCATTAATGCTGTTTAAAACACACACATATCCACCATTACTGTACTCTATTCATTTTGTGCACTCCCTTATGGAAGGCCGCGCACCCCAGTTTGGGAAACCCTGGTCTACATATTTCACTAAAAAGAATTGATTACATGATTACTCCTAAAATAATATGCCATATGTTTTTCAGGTGGCTTTGTAACAGTGATTGTGGGAGGATGCTGTGCAGGTGTCAACATGAATGTGCCGGAGGACTAGGTATGTGCACAGAAAATGAAAGCAAAACACACTGTTAACTGTATTCTGTACCCGTTGGAACATGACATTGTAATGTGTGTGTGTGTGTGACGGAGGTGTCCCTGCACGGTTCGACTTGTGTGATTCAAGTGTACAAAAAAATTGCATTCTATAGGTGTGGGCAGACGTTGCTAAATGGTTACGGATGTGGTCTTATGGCCAACTAGCACTTAAGATCAGAAGGTTGCTGAAACAAGTCCCACCCTTACCTCTCCCTTCACCTCCATGCATGACTGAACTGCCCTTGAGCAAGGCACCTGGCCCCAAATGGTTCCAGGGACTGTAACCAATACCCTGTGAATAAGTCACTTTAGATAAAAGTGTCAACTAAGTGTAATGTATTGTGTGTGTATTTACACAAGATCATTGGGTAGTAAACTTCTAAATTCAAACCCCTACTGATGGACTCCACAACCTAGCTTAAGTTTTTGGGTATACTCACTTTGCCTGCGCACACTCATTTAAAACCTCTCTGTCTATCTCTACTGTTTTGCTGACTAGAGTATGCTGGCGTCGACACACCACCTCCTCCCCTTCAGACTCCAGCGAAGGTTGGTCCCTGTCCTGTGAGGAGAGGATGCAATGGGTCTCTGCTTCAGCCGTGGCACCTTCTCTACAACCCTCGCCACTGTCACCAGTTTGTCCCCATCCTGTGAAGGGGGGTAGGCTTTAGCCCCCTGCCTCATCAATCGGCAGGATAAGCGCCCTCTTCTTTGAAACAGGACATGTTTTATTGATGCTCTACATGAGTATTATATACATGTATATATACAGTGCCATGTGTATGTTTTTACCTCCCCTACTGATTTTGTTTACTTTTTTGCACATTTGGCACACTTAACATTTTCAGATAACCACACTAATGTAAACATTACCCATGACCCAAGTAAGCATAAAATGCAGTTTCTCAGTGATTAATTTATATTTTCTCAGAAGCTTTGTATGCATTGTCAATGTTTTTTTTTTTTTTTTTTTTTTGTAGCAAATGTGAGAAGTCTTGATACTCTCCTTGTCAGAGGTGACTTTGGCCGTTGAACTCTGACATGCTTGCAATGTTTACCTAGTCTCTTTCTTATTGTTGAGTCATGAACACTTCCATTTCATGCGGTAATTAACACCTCCCATTGGTAAGATATTGTTCTGTGTTCCTTTCTAAACTCTTGGATCCACAGTCACTGTCTTCTTGGGGTAATTTTAGTGTGACAGCCAAAATGTTCACCATTACATCATGTATTCTCCATTTATGGATAATGGCTCTCACCATGGTTTGCAGATGACCCAATGATTTAGAAATAACTGAAGAACCTTTTACAGTCTGAGACATGTAAATTATTTTTATTACAACCTGCTCCCGAATGTCGATGATTCACAGTGTGATGTCATGGGTTTGATATGAATTATCTCTTGGTTTGAAAGGCCAGGTAGTAGTCAGACTTTGGCAGCTGTGAAATACAACTCTGCTATCCAAAATGATTTAGATTAATCACAGATACCTTCTCATTTAACAATTTACTTTTTCACACAGGCTCATGCAGGTTTTATGGCATTTTTCTAACAAATGAAATAACCACTGGAACACTGCATTTCACGTTTGCTTGGGTCATTCTTGTTTAATGTTTACTGTGTTCAGTGATCTATACACAACAAAATTGCATTTTATGTCTCACCCGTGCAAGGGGGCAGCCCCCAATGGCGGCCCAAGGGAGCAGTGCGTCGGGATGGTACCATGCTCAGGGTACCTCAGTCACGGAGGAGGATGGGGGAGAGCACTGTTAATTAGTCCCCCACAAACCTGGCAGGTTGGGAGTCATACCGGCAGCCTTTGGGCTACAAGTCTGACGCCCTCACCGCTTACCCATGACTGCCCATAAATATATTGACTGCAAGCTTAACTTTGCAGATAATGTTGATGCCGTATGCGAAAAGGCCAATCAAAAGTTGTTCTTAATCGAGAAGCTGAACGGCAACATCTTGGAGAGGACATATGTAAGCCTAATAGAGAGTGGCCTTACCTATAACAGTTCTGTTTGGTATGGCCACCTCACCTTACTTAAGAACAGGCTGTCCAGAGTGGTAGGAAAGGAAATATTATATGAGGAACTCACAAGCCACTGGGCAGTCTATACAGGATACAGTTGACAGGAAAAGACTGAGCATTTTAGATGATTCTACCCATCCTCTTCCCTCTAAATTTGAACTGCTGCCATCAGGTAGGCACATCATTGCAAGGAGAAACATCTATAAACATTATTTTATACCATGGTAAACAAGCAATGGGAAAGCTAGAGGTGTAGGGTCTGGAACTACTGACTGATTTGTATTTGTGTGCTGGGAGGGGGTTGGATGCAGCGATTTGTTCGCCTGTTTTTGTCTATTTGTGTTTGTATTCAGTGAGACCAAAGGCAATGTTCATGCTGGTATGACAATAAAGTATTTTCTATTCCATAATAAAACGTTGTTATGCCATCTTTTTTGTTTCCATCTTGATCTTGCCTCTTGCTTTTCATGTCTGCTTTCATTTAATTACCCCCCTTCATGATGGTGTGTTAAGGGTAATGCCTTACATTAAAATTAATGTTATGTAGCCTAAGGGACTGCTTTGAAAGTACAGTAATAATCACTGATGCATTACACTTCTTCGGTAACTTGCCCAAAACTGATGGTAAGTAAGCCAAACAACCTTTGGTTGAAATATTTCTGGAGGCAGTAGTTTTTTGGCAGTGTAATATCATAGCCCTTTACCTCTATAGCACCTCTCTGGTAATATTAGCAGGCAGGGCTCATAACTTTTTGCATCACTAGCCCAAATGGCTAGTAGGCAAAACTGGCTTGTAAGGTCTTTTCTACCAGTCGAATCGAAATTTAAGCAGCATTTAGTATGTTGGCTGATATTAATTCAGTGTAAAATACAAGACAGCGTGAAGGGCGAGATTTGACAGACAGAAAAGGCGTCTGTATCACGTATTTTGTTTGTAACAACGAGTCTAATGGAGCCATTAACCAGCATGGAGAGGGAAACAACACAAATCGGATACATGTTAAACATTTTAAGAAATCGTATCAGACTATAATCTGTTTATTACCATAGTAGTTATCTTTAAATAGTGCTTTTCGTCGTAGCTTGTTCAAATGCACCGCCAGTAAACACATCAACAAGGGAGCGTGAATTACATATCCGGCTAAAACGTGGAACTAAGTGGCTAACCAATCAGAATTCGGAGGGGGCGGGTCATGGCAGAGTCTTACTACGTCAAGGAGGGTATTTTACACTATTCAAAATGACGTTTGAGATATCTTTAACTTTCATTCTGCCTAGTCAAAACTGAATTACAGATATCCATAATTGTTATTTGAGATATGTGACGAGTTGAATGTCGTTTTCAATGACGTCATTGCAGATATCTGTAACTCAGTTTCGCCTAGTCAAAATACAATTGTAGATATCTATAACTATCATTTTGAATAGTCGAAATGACGTTTCAGATATCTCCAATGGCTATCACGACTATCCAAAATACAATTGTAGATATCCAGAATGACGTTGTTGATATCTACAATGACAATTGCGGATATTCGAGCATAGCTAATAAATGATAATTCCGCTTGCCATANTGGGACTGTCTCGCAAGGCAACATTGCCATATGAAATTATGTGCTATGGGGATAAACAAGCGCGGTTTAGAGATTCCCGGATAGCTATAGCGTATTGTGGCTTTGTTTTGGTAGCCTATGTCTGTCAATTTATGGGCAACACCTCTTTTAATGACCGGAATCATATTTTCAAAACATCCACACCAGTGCATTTCTTATTATTGCACCAAACCAGCCTTAAGCTACTTAACCCATACGAGAGTAGCCTATGCAATTTCCGGACTAGTCTACTGCCAATTTCAATATGCTGCTTGATGAGTTTTGATCAGCAGAGTGCTACTGTGCCATAGGAAGGAGGCTGACGACTTCTCTTATTTCAGGATATTTATTCGACTGAACACAGAAATATGGCCATCTACCAGTCGGGTTGAGCCCGGACAAACTGAATGGAATACGACATTCATATAAATGCCGCTTGCTCAGATGCATGACCCTTCCTGCCGTCTCGAGTTTGTAAACTGCGGTCGCACAATTCGATGGGCAATCACCCGCGAAAACCGCCGCGAGGGTGTGCGCATGCGTGTGCATGCTCAGTAGCGAAAAGGATCACATCTCGAGAGTCGCTCATATAGACATGACACCGGTTCTTTTGAACGGCTCCCTGAAGTGAACGATGGGAACCGGATCACAGCTGGGGGAGCCACTCGACCGTTATTTCGTTCATTTTTCATTAATTTTAAGCATGTGACCTCGACCAGAGTAATTTAATTTGGGGAAAAACACAATTGTTTGCCTTAAAGAGTGGCAAAAACGGTCCTTAGAAGCAGGAGAATAATCAGTTGTTGTTTGGACAAATTACCTTGAGGTGAAGTCAAAATATTCCATTCTAAACGCTGAATAAATCATTAAAAAAAGAGCCAAAAGAGCCAGTTTTTTGAACGGCTCTTTGAAAGGAACGAGCCACTAAGATCCGGATCCCGTCAAAGAGCCATAAATCCCATCTCTAGTGTGTGTGTGTGTGTGTGTGTGTGTGAGAGAGAGAGAGAGAGAGAGAGAGAGAGAGAGAGAGAGAGAGAGAGAGAGAGAGAGAGAGAGAGAGAGAGAGAGAGCATGTGAGAGACACAGCATGTGAGAGATCTGGGCTTTTGCCAAACCCGATCATTGATCCATATCCAGATATCCAGATGTGCATCTCTTTGCTTCTTCTCCAGCTGAATAGTGAAATGTGACTATACGGTCATACGGTTATACGGTACATCTTTACTTTCAGTGCCATGTCATTATGAACATGACACAATATTCCAGCTGGTCTTGAGAGAGACTTAAAGGTGTAAAAGTGTAATTTTTAGTAGTTTATTTCCAGAATTCATGCTGCTCATTCACAAATGTTACCTTTTCCATGAATACTAATATAATAAGTATTCATTATGACTGGGGAAATTGCACTTTTCATACATGAAAAGTGGGATCTTCTCCATTGTCCGCCATCTTGATTTTCCAGAAATATACATTTTACATTTTAGAAGCAAAACTTTACTCTACTTAAGTCACGTCAAGTTAAGCAACTTTATTTTGTCAACATCTGGATCTAAGTTACGTTATTTCCTTCGATTGTATTACACAATGACCAATACACAATAACCAATGCGATTTGTCAGTATTATTATTTGTTACTATTATTGTAGCCTATGTTAAATTGTTATATTAGTTTATTTAATTCTTTTTGGTTGTAGCCTATGTATCTCAAATGAAGGAGTTACTCCCTTACTTGCTGCTGTACTGCTTATTCCCAATTCCCGCCCCCCCCCCCACCACCACACACACACAGATCCAAAGCACACACACAGCCGCAGAAACACAAACAGGACCCCCCGCACAGCGCACACACACACACAAATACAACCCCCCTCCCAAAACACATTAGCACACATGTTGACACACATGTGCACACACACACACACACACACACACACACACACACACACACACACACACACACACACACACACGTGCTAACACATTCACACACAGACACGCACAGACACGCACGCGCACACACACACACACACATACACACGCACACATAAAGGTACACACACACACACACACACACACACACACACACACACACACACACACACACACACACACACACACACACACACACACACACACACACACCCTGTAGGCAAAACAAGGTAACAGGGGCCTGAGGGTTCAGCTGTCCACCCCACTCAAACCCTTCCCTTCAGCACCAGGCTATATTTGTATCCTCCTCCTGGGTTACACACACACACACACACACACACACACACACACACACACACACACACACACACACACACATACACACACACACACACACACACACACACACACACACACACACACACACACACACACACACACACACACACACACACACACACACACACATTCACTCACTCACTCACTCACTCACTCACTCACTCACTCACTCACTCACTCACTCACTCACTCACTCACTCACTCGCACGCACGCATGCACGCACGCACGCACGCACACACACACACACACACACACACCACACACACACACACACACACACACACACACACACACACACACACACACACACACACACACACACACACACACACTCACACTCACACACACCATTGATCTACCACCCACCACTGTGTAGTCCATGCTGCCGGCCACTTTGCCCTTTGACCCCCTGTACTTTAAATTGTGCAATGTTAACTCAACTCTCAGAGAGTTGATTTTACATCTTCTGGAGTGTATTTGGTCCCAGAGCACTCAATTTAGTTGACAATTGACACTGTATTTGAAGAGTTTCGTTGCAAAACAACATTTCCACCATTTTATTATTGCAAATGACTGTTCAGAAGTCCTATCATCTATGTGTGAATTCTTGCCTCTCAAATATTTTGAGAACATACTTTTTTAAACCGATATAAAATGCATTTTACAATGCAATGCAATACAATGGAATGCCCAATACAAAACTGTAAATTTCCCACAATGCTCCAAAATGGATGTTCATCATTTTGCAGCAAAGCACTTAATTTATTACAGTGTGCCAGCCTCCCTTGCCCCTCTGCCACATTACCCATCTGCCTGCCTGCCTGTCTGCTGTACGACAGTGACGCAAGCAGTCAGTGGTGCCGCATGGCTGTCATAGTAAACACGCATGGCTATCGCTCACTCCCGCCCTCCATCCCTCCCTCCCTCCATCCCTCCCTGGTTCACTGGCTCACTCACTCCCTCACTCCCTCACTGCCGAGCTTTGCTCAGCCCAGCCCAACCCAGGCCAAGCCAAGCCAGGCCAGGCCAAGCCAAGCTAACGCCAGGTCTGGCTAGCCCAACCCAGCGACTCGTGAGCTGGGGGTTGAGGACGAGGGTGGGGGCCTCTATTCATAGCCGGCTGGAATGTACACAGCGACCTCATGGTCCGTTTGAAAAAGACCTCGACTTTCTCCGCCACCACCACCACGCGTGCTACCTGAACGTCCCCGTTCCTGGTCCAGCCCGGCAAACTTTTCGGAAAGTTTTTGGAGAGCCTTCAGAGGCTTCGCTGTTACTGTTCAGGAAAGACAACAGAGACGGTTCTTATATGGAAATGCAGAGGTCCTTCTTGACCTCTCTCGGTCTCTCTCTCTCTGTCTCTCTCAGTTGATTTGATCTGTGTGTGATTGAAGTGGGGGGGTGCAAAGACGGTCTGAGCGCTTATGTCCAGCGGAAAGAGACCAGACTAATAGGTAAGACATTAGGCCTCTAATGGGGGCCAACTGGACTAACAGATGATACTTGGTTATTGATTTAACAGAGTGTTAAGCACGATTGTCTGGGTTATTAGCAGAACAGATCAATGAATTTTCTGAGGGGAAATTAATTATTGGATTTCATTATTTGACTGCTCTCTCTGTGCTCTTTCACCTGTTCTAATTTTGTGTTGGTCATAGTAGTGGTATAAAGCTGTTGTTTTTTTAAATTTCCAGCCCATTTAAAATCCAATTGTTGGATTGCGTGTTGGATAAGAATGACAGCACGGACATAGTTCAGACAAGAGTTAAAAAGCCCATCTTCTGTCAGTGGCACTGGACTGCAAAAAAAACCACTGAAATACTGCGTCCATATGTGTACGTGTGAACAACGTGGGAAAGAGTAACTGTAGATTGACTTTGAGAGTTACGACACAGATAATAGGATGACACCTTCAGTGTTGTTCAGACAAACAGTTTGATCCATTCCCCATCATTTCCATCCAGTGAGCAGCACTTAGCTATGTGTAGGCTACTTGTCATGTGTACTCGGATATACGTCTTAACTTGTCAGAGAGCGTCTGCAACGTGGAGAAAGAAAGAATAACACTGGGTTGGTTTTCCTTGTGCGAGTTATGATATGGCTGCTCTGTTGAGTCCTCTCATCAGGCGGGGGAATACCATCACTCACCAGCTGCAGAGGCTGGATAGCTGGCTGCTGCTGCTGCTGCTGCTGCCGGTTATTAATAAATAATAATGATTAAGTGCCAGGAATAACGGCGGGGGGTGGCCCCAGTCTGCACGGCGGATGGGGGGGTGGGTGGTGGGGGTGGGGTGGGGGTGTTAGATGAGTGGTAGATGAGTGGTGGGGGGTTTAATACGTGGTAGGGAGTAAAATCAGTAGCTCTGTCTCTGGGGTGTTTTGACGACTTGGTGTCAATAATAGAATAGAATATAGATTAGAATTAGAATAGAAAGCCTTTATTGTAATTATACGAGCACAATGAGGGGTGGATGGTGGATGGTGCATGGGAAGGTACGTGGTAGGATGTAAAATCAGAAGCTCTTTCTCTGGGGTGGTTTGATGACAAAAATAGCCCTATCCTTTGCTCTGACAATGGTATCGGTTTGGTAGTTGGCTCTCTTAGAGACAGTGGTAGGGGTGGTTGGTGGTGAGTGAGTGGTGTTGGGGGGGTGTACGTGGTAGCCAGTAAAATCAGTAGTTTGGTCTCTGGGGTGGTTTGACGACTTTAGTGCCGATAATAGTCCAATGACAAAGGCCTCAGTCTTCCATAGCTTTGGTGTCCTGTTTCTGGCAAAGGGCATAGGTTTGGTGTTGTTGGCATTGGTAGGCACAATGGTGCTGGAGGTACCATAGTCGGGGGGGGTTGGGTATATGGTGGATGAGTGGTTGGGGGTGTGCGTTGTAGGGAGTAAAATCAGAAGCGCTCTCTCTGGAGTGATTTGACGACGATAATAGCAGAGATTAGATGATATAGAGATACACCAACTTAATGTGCTGCTAAGGGTGCCAAACGCAAACAGGTTCCGCTCTTCATAAGGGGCCTGTGGCGTCCGCATGACCTGAAATAAAATGTTTTTCCTCCAAATTCAAACAGTAGGCCCACAAATTACTGCCTTAGGCTTAGATTCTTAGTACATCTAGACCCTCAACAACCCCAGAAAGTTCCAATGGTCGATTTCTTGTATAAAATCCATGCATGTCATTCATTTCAATGGAAAGGTCCTTAGGTATGCATAAAAGGGGATTTTTTTTTCCCTCCCCCTTGCGAATATAGAACCAGGAAACATTGGGCAATTGGCACCTCTCTTTTTTTCTCTATTCTCTCTGATAATAGTCCTCTCAGGCGTCCATATTTTTGGTGCGTTGTTCCGACAATGGTATAGGCAAAAATACTGAATCAAACCAAGATAACGCAAAACACGCCCACTCAATGCAAAAGCGTGTGCTCAAGTTGGGTCTCCTAAGGGGGCGTTGTCCCCTACTTCTTCTTCTCTTTTTGAGGTGTTTGCGCAAGACGTGCGCTACCGCCATCTACAGCGCTAAGGGGACTTAATTGATTCTAAACCTCAGGACTCCGAAGGTCTCCTAACTGAAGGTCTCCTAAAGGGGCATTCACCCGACCTAAAGTGGATACCGGAAAAGAAACAAAATGACGTTTCTTCTTAGATCCACCTTCTTTGGTATAGGTTTGGTGTTGGCTCTGCTACACTAAGTATGGGAAATAATAATAGTAGCTCTCTCTTGAGTAGTTTAATGACTTAGTGTTGATAATAATCCTATGAAAAAAAAAGCCCCAGTCTTCAATTTTTGCTGCTGGCAAGGTCAGGGTTTGCGTTTGGTTTGGTACACGGACAGAATAAAATCACCACTTCTGACTTTGCAAAAATATGTGAATAATTATTAATGGGTATAGGTTAGTGGTGGGGGAAGTTGGATGGCTTACTGCAATGTCGACAATAATCCTTAGACAAAGGGCCAGACTTCCATGTTTGATGTTTCTTTTGTTGTGCGGCTCTGCGGGAGTGTCTGCCGTTCAGCTAGAATTGGCTTGCTCTGTGAAATGAGTTGGCATCATGTTTCTTCAACCCTCACCATTGGCCATTAACTTTTAGATTTCATAGGATAAGGCTTTTAATTTGGACGTTTAATGTTCATCGGTTGTTATTGTTTTTGTTTGCCCCATTCTTAGTTTTTTTTGCATATTGCTTATTGCATATTGAAACAAGTCATATATGCCACATCATTAAACACACACTTAACCTACTTCCTTGCAGTCTGTGAACAAACTTAAGCAGTCAAGGGCAAACAAACGCAAACAAGTTGTGGTGGGGAAAGAGGGGTGTCTGCGTGACGCTGAAGAAGGTGGTGGGGGTTGGGTGTCGGGAGGGTGACAGCTGGGGTGTGACATAACGGTTTTGATAAAGGTGGCTTTGATGAGGGTCTGGGGCAGGGACGTTGAGGTGTTGGATGTTAGACTTAGACGGGGGACGGGGGAATGATAGTCAGGGGAGAGAGAGGGTGGTTGAGCTGGGTTTGGTGTTGTATGTTACACTAGGGTGCGGGGTGGGGGGGTGAGAGGCTGCGGCCAAGTGCTCCACAAATTCATCATGGTGATTTATGAGCGCGTGTGAAAATAGAAAGGTGTGTGTGTGGTGTCACTGGTTGTCACATCAAGGCCAATGTCACAGGAGGCCAAGGGGTCGAGACAACTAGAGCAGAGCAGCAGGCAGGGGTGGGTGGTTGGTGAGCCGCTAGCATGTTGAGGGTTTTTTTTGGCACACATTAGTCATGACATAGAAAGCTAATGAGTTTACTTTCGCCAAACTCTAATGGGCAACAAACTGAAGAATTCATTAAAGACTGGAGGAAAAAATCCTTGGTCCAGGCACTTCAGTTGATTAAAGTGGTAAAAAAACTAATTTTATTTAACGGGCAAATGCATTAAAAAACACCAACGCGTATCGGCGCTGCGGCCTTCATCAGGGTGTGTTTAATCTGAACTGCCTCTTTGCTATTGCGTGTGACGAAGTAGGGTTTTTGTGTTTGTTCTTCTTTTGATTTTTTTCTTTTGATTTTTGTGAGTCTGATAGCCCCTTTGCTTAAAACGCTTCTGCTCCTGGATCATCTTCAGAGTCAGAGAAGCGCTCAAGGGGATGTTTTCAATGAGCCAGGGAGGGTGAAAGCTGTTTGCGTGCAATACAGTAATGCAGTCTGTTGACTTTATTTGCCCGTTAAATAAAGTTTGTTTTTTCACCACATTGATCAACTGAAGTGCCTGGATCAAGGGTTTTTTCCTCCAGTCTTTTTTGAACATTGAACCCCTTCCAAGAGCACCAGTTGGTTTTGAGGGATACTAGTAGCGCTCTACCAACTCTTCTGCTGAAGAATTCATTATTGGTGCACATGAGTAAACGAGTAAAACCAGGGAATGCACATACTTGCTTCAGGATAACCGGAACACTTTGTACGATACTGGAGGTATCACCCTGGGTGCAGATAGCCAACAGGGCTATCATTAGTGTTTTCCCACCATTGTTTGACTCTACCGCAACCTCAACATAGAAGTTCAGAAGATTGCCCTTCGCAGTTTTGTCAATATTGCACCATACACAGGCGTCTGTGTTCCTTGTGTGAGGTGGTCTCCTGCACACAAAATTGGCATAAATACGCATGGGAAATCCCATGCTGCTTGCACAATCTTTCCCATCTGAAAGACAGCATGGAGTCTATCCCTCAGCGAGGGTTCCCGATCACGGTCTCCAATCATAGAGCAGGGAGGGGTGGAAAGGCGATGACTGCAGTTTGTTTGAATAGATACTACAACTGACACGATTGGCTTTATGGGCTACATACAGTATGCCAAATGATACACATTCGTAATGCCCAATAAACAGCCGTCATCAATCGTAAACACACACATACCCTACGTAATTTACAATAGGCGGGTGTCCAGACTTTATCTCACTTGTGATTAAGTCTGGTGGAAACCAGGCAATGTATGAAGCATGTCCCAGGCCTAATGGTGCCGAAACGTAGAGGTGGGTAGGCTTGTGCCGCACGTATCATATGCTGTACATCGGGATGCGTCGACTAGCCTCCGTAAGCTGACTTGGACTTCAACTTTTGACTTCTTTTCTTCCTCAGCAGAATGTCTACTATTGTTAAGAATGTTTAGAAGTAATGTATTGCCCAAAGTTTGTCCATGCATATCATGTACAGAAGAAGCGTTACTGTTGGTGTAGCTAGCATTGTACTAAAGGTTGTATTTTGCCTTTACGTAGTGTGTGAAAAACAAATTGAAAATCGATACAGCCTTCTTCCTTTTGTTCTTCTTCAGCAGAATGGCTACCATGTGCGCTTCGCGACTCGAGATCTTCCCCTTCAAGGACCAGGAGCTGCCTGCCCACATGCTGAGCCAACTCAACCAACTGCGCCATGAGTTAATCTTCACCGACGTCCTGCTGTGCACGGAGGACTGCGAGATCCCCTGCCACCGCAACGTGCTGGTGTCCAGCAGCCCCTACTTTCGCGCCATGTTCTGCAGTAACTTCCGCGAGAGCAGCCAGACGCGCGTGGACCTGAAGGGCATCTCGCCGGAAGTCCTGGCCAGTATCGTGGACTACATCTACACCGGAACTATCGTCATCACCATGGAGCTGGTACTGCCACTCATGCAGGTGGGTGACTGAGGTCAAGGGGACGTTGGGATATGATGACGTCAAGGGCGCATTTGTTCAAAAAAGCAAAGGTTCATTTGTTCAAAAAAGGTTGAGAACCACTGCTGTAATGTAATGTAAAATGCAGGTTATGTCCTGGCCTGTAAGTTATTTTGGATGAAGGAAATGCTAATGACTGTACTGAACCGTACGGTGTGGTTATCGTGAAATGAAATCGAATATTATTATTATTACCTCTGCCAAGGAGGTTATGTTTCGTTTGCGTTGGTTAGCGATTGCATTTTGGTGGTGATTCGGATCACGAACCGGAACCAGAATTGTTTAAAGGATTCTTCACCATTGCTAGCCTAGAAATCTAGACGCCCCTAGTGACCGCAAATTGAAATGCGAATTTTGACATTCCAGTTTCATACTCCACAAAGAAAGCAGAAAGACTTAAATCTTAAATTAAAAACGTAGTCAAATGTTCTATCAAACAGCTTCCTTGGTCCAGGTCTGCGCTCTCTGAGTGCATTTCTAGTTATATTTATTATTTACAGGTGGCATCCCTGCTTCAGTAAGGGCATCTGTTTGAGGCCTTCCTGTCCTAATTAGAGCTCTACTGTAGTGATGCGCAATCTGGATTGAGAAGCTACAGTCCAGTTGACCTGCTTTTACCTGTCCAATTAGCATATTTGGACAGGTTAAACCGAGCCTGTTTTTTCCAGACCACATTAATTACATCGTAATTCATTTTTAGTCTGGATCCCAGATGCCCTGTAGCTTTTGGGTGAGAGGAGTGAGCTCAGCTCTGGTTTGAAATGAGTGGTGACCTATCGCTGACAGTTGACGTTCATGACGTATGTTATTATGAGCCCAAGTGCATTCGCTTATTGGCCAGCCGCCTGAAGGACGACTAAACCCTCCCCAGAGAAGCATAATCAGATCATTTGTGAGTTACCAAATATTCAGAATGAATGGTCTGGTCTGTCAGGCTGGGTAAAACCAGGAAATCGGGAACATGTGGCACTTGATTGCAGCTTTTGAATGCAGGTTGCCCATCACTGGCTGTAATGTAATATAATACAATAATTCATGAAGTAATTAATTATTATTTACAGGTGGCGTCCATGTTGCAATATGTAGCATTTGAATGCAGGTTGCTTTTCACTGCCTATAATGTACTGTAATGTAATAGTAATACATTAGTTACCGTATTGGCCCGAATATAAGACGATCCTGAATATAAGACGACCCTCCCCCCCATTTTCAGGCTCATGTTTGGGGAAAAAAAGTTTTTTGAAGACTACATTTTGTTTCACATTGGAACTTCTTTCAAACTAAACTAAAACTCTTAGTGATTCTATATGAACAAGACAATCTCTTGCCCTAACCATTATTCTACATTGTTGCATTTTTGAGGGATATCGTCAAATAGGCATGCTTGTCAAAGGCGCCGCTCTCTCGCGCACACAGATGACCATTGATCGGCTGATGATGACAGCATTCAAAACTTAGGCTACAGGTTGTTCGTCAAATCACCCTTCAGTTCTTTAGTTTCAAGTGGTGTTTTCGGGTGACCAGAGAGAAAAACCAATGCTTTCCTGATGAGACTGCAAAACCGAACACAAATAAAAGCAGAGCAACAAGCCGCGATTGACTGATGTGTTTCCCCTCTTGCACTGTCGACCGCATAGCGTTGACATTGACAGTTGATAGATGTGCAACAGTCATCACGAAACAAGCATCTGCAAATTTGATTGATCAATCTCTTAACCTATCCATCATTGAGTTTTGTGGCATTGTTGTGAAGCATAATGACTGCATTCAATTTAAGTAAAAAAAAAATGTTTTAAACGTTTTTTTTATTTTATTTTGTCTAGCGCGCGGAAATAAGACGACCCCCCTTTTTAGAATACTATTTTTATAACAAAAACCACGTCTTATATTCGGACCAATACGGTAATCAGTTAATTCATTATTGATTGATTGATTGATTAATGATTGTGTTATTTACAGGCAGCGTCCATGCTCCAGTATGGGCGTCTGTTCGAGGCCTGTTCGGCGTTCCTGCAGGAGCAGCTGAACCCAGACAACTGCCTGAGCATGATCCGGCTGTCGGAGATCCTGCACTGCGACAGCCTGCGCGAGCGCGCCCGCGAGATGGCCGTGCGCAGCTTCTCGGACGTGGCGGCCTCCGAGGACTTCTGTGAGCTCACGCTGCCGGAGCTCATGTGCTACCTGGAGGACGACCGGCTCTGTGCAGAGGAGGAGCAGGTGTGTGTGTGTGTGTGTGTGTGTGTGTGTGTGTGTGTGTGTGTGTGTGTGTGTATGTGTGTGTGTGTGTCTGTACGTTGGGCCTTTTTATGCTGGGCACACATGCCTTTTATTCATTCCTCTGTGTGTGTGTTTTGTGTGTGTGTGTTTTGTGTGTGTGTGTGTGCGTGTGTGTGTGTGTGTGTGCGTGTGTGCGTGTGTGCGTGTGTGCGTGTGTGTGTGTGTGTGTGTGTGTGTGTGTGTGTGTTGGCCCTTTTTACGTTGGGCAGACACATCCCTTTCATTCATTCCTCTGTGTGTGTGTGTGTGTGTGTGTGTGTGTGTGTGTGTGTGTGTGTGTGTGTGTGTGTGTGTGTGTGTGTGTGTGTGTGTGTGTGTGTGTGTGTGTGAGAGCAGGTGTTTGAAACGCTGTTGGCCTGGATCCACCATGACCCTTTCTCCCGGCGCGGCGCCATCCATGACCTTTTCAAGAAGGTGAGTAGACACACACACACACACACACACACACACACACACACACACACACACACACACACACACACACACCTCTGTAGCCTTGTATGTTTATATCTTTGTGTCCTTGTAGTCTTGTGCCCTCATACTGTTAATGGTTTTTGATACTGATACAAGTGTGCGAGAAGGATTGGCAAATGATGAATGGTCTCTCTGCATCATTTGCCAATCCTTCCCCGACTCTCTCACACACATATATCAGTATCAAAAACCATTAACAGTGTATGTTAATGATTAAGTAATGGGAAATAATACAGAGATAATGGTTAACAAATGTTTTACAAAGGGTTATCTCAGGTTTGAATAATGATCCACAAATGCATAACTAATGCTTAATAAGGAGTCTGTATTATAAAGTGTTACCGTATACTTAAATGTATATCCTTGTAACCCTTTTAAGGTGCTTCTGCGCTACATCCAGTCCTCTTATGTCCTTGTATCCTCCTTATATACTACTTAGTAGGGCTGTAACGATACACTCAACTCACGATTCGGTTCGTATCACGATTTTTGACCTACGGTTCGATACCCCCACTGAAGTTTGGAAACACTTTCACATCAAATCATAAGGTTGTTTTTTGGACTAATGCGTGATAAAACTTTGAAATGGCGTATCACAATACTGCCTCCTTGTATCACGATACAGTATCGTGACTCTGTGTATCACGATTTCTCGGTTCGATACAATATCGTTACAGCCCTACTACTTAGACAGGTATATCCTTATATCTTTGTAGTTTTGTGTCCTTGTATACTTATATACGTACATTCAATATGTCCTCACATCCTTGTATTCTTGTATCATTGTATCCTTATATCATTGTACTCATGTATCTTTATATCCTTGTATCCTAAGGTGCGTCTGCGCTACATCCACCCGACCTACCTCTTCCAGTTCATCGCCAACGACCCGCTGGTGCAGTCCTCCACGCTGTGCACCGAGATCATCGAGTCGGTGCGGCGGCTGATGTTCTCCGTCAGCACCAAGTGTGCGGGCGAGCTGAAGCCGCTCTGGACCACGCCGCGCCGCTACACCTGCCACGAGACGCTGGTGGTGGTGGGCGGACGCAAAAACAACGAGCAGACGTCCCGGGAGGCATTGCTGTACGACGAGCGCACGCAGCGATGGCAGTGGTTGGCCAAGCTGCCCTTGAGACTCTACAAGGCCGCCTACGTCTGCATACACAGCATTCTGTACGTCGTCGGTGGACTTAGCCTGAGTTTAGCGTCGGGCGACAGCGCCGTTAGCGCAACGGTTTACACGCTCTCGCTAAAGACCAACCAGTGGCGCACAGCGGAGCCCATGAAAGAGGCGCGCTACGCCCACCAGAGCGTGTCCTACCTGCACTTCATCTTCGCACTGGGCGGGATCGGGGCAGACAAGCAGATATCCAACACAGTGGAGCGCTATAACAGCATGTTCAACCAGTGGGAGGCCATGGCGCCCATGCCCACGCCAGTGCTGCACCCGGCCGTGGCGGCTAACGATCAGAGGATCTACGTGTTTGGCGGGGAGGACGCTATGCAGAACCCTGTCAGATTGATACAGGTAAGGGACCCTCCTTCACAACATATAATCCCCATATAACAGTGTAATATCTGAGATTAGGAACTTTTCTCTCCAGCATCAAGTAATCTCAGGGCATTGGGATTAGGATGGAGATAGTGGTGAAAGACAAATAAATACACGTACTGTATTTGTAGTGTCTCAGGGGATTGAGATTATGATGAAGTACTGTATGATGAGATTATTAAGTATACACAATCTCCCAAAAGCAATACACTGAATACTTGTATTAACTAGATGATTATTAAAATGCATATCCTTTTTTATATATATTTTTATACAATTCCGAAATAGAATGCTATTGTTTTGTCTCAACTTGTTCTCAAACTCTGTTCTTGTCGAGGGCCTGCTAATACGTAAAGCTAAGGAAAGGAATAGCATGCAATTCTCTTCAACTTTCAACTTTATTTTCTCCAAAGGCGGCGATTAAATGTGCAGCAAGACTAGCCAGGCCATGCCCTCCTAGTGACGCAACGCTTTTAGCTACTAGTCAGGTCAAGAGCCATGCAAGTACTTTCTGAGCTCCCGAAAAATCGGGAACTCCTCCCACTTTGTCAGGAAGAAAACAACCATTAGCAAACCAAGGGAGGCGGGTCAACCATGCAGTTTGGGAAATGTTAATTGTTATGCTCTTGGTCAGACCAAGTCTCGAAGAAATTTGAAAGTCGATGATAATAAGGCTACAGCAAGAGAGTATAAACACATATAGACAGCAACAACAGATAACACAGGACAAACATAAAGTGCAATAGGTCAATAGCATCTTGGTATGTACATGCATTCATTTTCAATGGCTACTCTCAATTCAGTGACTCTTTCAGGTCTCATAGTGCAGACTTATTTGAGAACAAGCAGTGACTATTTGTAAATGCTATTCCATTTTGTAACACAAAATGAATACGAAAGTGTGTTTGTTTTTTTGGGACACCTTGTGTTTGTACTGTCTAAAATTACTCGTGGGAGAGTTTGGCAGAGATTGGCATGCCGCAATGTCATGTTGCAATTTTTAGAGGGTCCACAATAAAAAAGAAATCATGCGGCTATATTGGGTAGTAAATTGTTTGTTTGATTGACTCAGATGATCTGGTTTGTTGCTGTGAGAACATCACCTGCTGATATCAGTCAGATTTTAGACCAAACCAATCGGGTTCAGATCAGCACATGCATTTATTATATAAAACATCACTAATCATTTTTGTTTTATATATCACTGAAATTGTGTGAAAATGGTCATCAATGAGTAACAGTGCTATAAACAAATACTCTGATCTCTTAAAGGTCTATCATATCTCTCGCAATCATTGGTCAAGGCTGGAGACCAGGACAGTTAAGAACGTGTGTGCACCAGCTGCGGTGATAGAAGACAAAATTTACATTGTCGGAGGTGAGCCTAGCCCTTTCCCGCAGAGCCTCTGTTATGAGCTTGTGTTCCTACCCTACTGGAAATGACCAAGGCCAGTGTTTACCACAGACCAAGTAGCATTTTGGGTAACACTTTACTTGGCAGTACCAGCATAAGCATGACATTAATAGTGTCATGACACAGTTATGAAAGTGTCATAAACATGATGTCAATGTCATAAGCGTGTTAATATAGTATCACCGAGTTTCACCAAGTGTCAATCCTGTCCAGCCCAAACAATGTCACTTTATCTTGACAGTAGTGTAATGACGCTTTATTGTCACATTTATGACATAATGTTTATGACACTTTCATGACACTTTCTTTGTGGTGTTATGCCCCCCTCCCAAAAACATTGGGTCTGTGCAAGTGTTACTATGTATCTGACATGTAGAATATAATCTGCAACTTCTCATCTCTCTCTCTCTCTCTGTGTGTGTGTTTTGCCACAGACAAGTCTGTGTATGGGAACCACTGAAGGTTTATCTGTTACTTAGACTCTCAGTAAATATATATTGTATTAATATTACATATATATTATAGTAATATTCCAAGTCATAATGAATTCCTGAGGTGGAAATTGATGGTGTTGGTAAATATGCATGAAATGTATGAAGTACTTCAAAAATGACATACATCACATTACATGTACATTACATTTCATTTAGTAGACGCTTTTGACCAAAGCGACTTACAAGGAGGACATTCAAGCAAGTACAGAGTAGGGGTCAGTACAGAGTGCTGCAATATAATCTACCTTCAAGGCTCTCAGCAAAATAACTAATATTTGCAGTAGGCATATTGTTATGACTTAGCGATCTCATCTGCACCAAAAGGCTATGCTTCATGATCATGTGCTGTGTCTCAAATGGTGCACTTGGGTGCTGGCGTTTAGTGCGTAGTGCACACTGTGTTCTGAGGACCTCAGTGAATAGTTTTGTGGATAAGTTTGGACCACTAACGTTTTGCCCTTACTAGAAGTGGCGGACTAGCATAGCATTAGCTCGCAAAAATATCGCTTGGCTTCTGTTACCCCAAATGGTAACTACCGGTATGTTGCGTACAATTCTTGGTTTGACATGGAAAGTTTGGCCGTTTCAGCAACATTATTTACAGAAATAAGAGACTGTTAACGAAACTCTTCTACTGAACCAAACTTCACGTCTTCCCTTACATAAACAATATGACGGCCATTTATTGTGTGCAGTGTCCATCGTTCATGCACTGCGATTTTGAGCGTTAGTAGGGCAGCATCCGTATTATTCAATTCTCAATTCTTTATTTACATCCGACACAAAATGCAAGGTATACAAAATAGTAAAATTGCATAAGATGAAGTAAGAAAAGAAAAATAAGAAAATAAGATAAAAGCAGTTTCAGCACTGAAACTAAAAGTACTTTTCCACATACAACCCAACCGTGTCGTGCTGTGTTGTGTTGAGCTGAGTGGTGGTGTTCAGCCAGCCTGGTTTGTGTTTCCATTACAAACCTTGTTAAGAAGAGTTTAGTTGTAGTCAAATTTTTTACACGGACTAGTTTAAATATTCTATAAATATTTCGTGCAACATCATATTTGGATACTGCAATGTTTATTTTTTTGCTTCCATTTTAATTTCAAAGTAATAAAATGTCAAACTGTAGTTGATTGGGTGGTTGCCATTTATGGTTTTGGATTTACTGTTGTGGGGGAGCTGACACACAGCAGTCTGGGAAGTAGGCAGCGATCGTACCCACTCAGCTTGGATACCCAAGTGGAAAAAAAAAACGATGGCTGGCTTTCGAGTTGTGCCGTTCCATACTTAATCAACTTAGCTAACCAAAAAGCCACAAATGAAGGTTGAGACGTGCTGTGTGGAAATGTACCGGGTAGGAAATGTACCGGTGAGGAAATGGGATAATGGAAAAGCACATAGTATACACACGCTGAAGATGTCTCCATGTAGTACTCAGTACAATGCTGTAGTGGTGACAGGAGAGGTGGAAGTTAAAACTTAACACACGGCAGTAAAAACGGTGGTTAAACTATTCATAGCCTTTACAATAGTGACCTACAAATCTGGAGTGCAGTACATATTCCAGACAAATACTTGTCATAGTAATCAGTAGAACTCGCTGAATGAGCTCTATAAAGCAGGCCTGCATGTTACAAAATATGAACAGTATAATAGCATATTAAAAAAAGAATTTCAAAAATAGATAATAAGATTAAGGAAAATAATAACTGTGATTTTGAAAGGTGCTTCAACACAGTTTTTTAAAATAAACATTTTACCCTCCAAGGCACCCCTATTCATAATGTGAGATACTATATCTGACATTACATAGCTTTGAGAGCCAAAGGCATTACAGGTCACTCAAAATGGCTTATTGTGCGTGTGTGTGTGTGTGTGTGTGTGTGTGTGTGTGTGTGTGTGTGTGTGTGTGTGTGTGTGTGTGTGTGTGTGTGTGTGCGCGTGCGCGTGCGCATGCATGCGTGCATGTTTGCATACGCACGTGTATGTGTGTGTGTGTGTGTGTGTGTGTGTGTGTGTGTGTGTGTGTGTGTGTGTCTGTGTGTGTGTGTGTGTGTGTGTGTGTGTGTGTGTGTGTGTGTGTGTGTGTGTGTGTGTGTGTGTGTGTGTGTGTGTGTGTGTGTGTGTGTGTTCGTGCATGTGCTTGTGTGTGTGTCCCCAGGGGCTCTGTCAGGGGAAAGAGTAAGGTGATTCTAAATGGCCTGCAGTGACAGCTAGAGACTCTTTGAGGTCACTATTAATAATATTATTAATGGCGGTGAAGTAGAGGGGAGAGGAGGGGAGCTGATGTTGATGATGCTGAGGGTAGGGGGTTCCCAACATTTCCATAGCGGTGCATTCGAGCAAGGCAGTTGACAGGGGTGGACAACTGAGTCAGTTGTCCTGGGCCCGGGGAGAGAGGGGGTCCAGAATTTGGTCCTTGGGGTCATTGTATGTATTAGTAAGTGGGGCCTTTAAGACGACTTTGTTCCAGGCCCGACCAAAGTTGTCAGCGGCCCTACACAGAGTGTCACCCAAGTGACAAAGTGATGGGATTTGCAAAGTGGGGCAACGCAGATGAGAGAACAGGAACAGGTGTCATTCCTCTCCTCCCATCTCCCCCCCTTCTTCCCTCTCTTCCTCGCTTCCCCTCACTGATCTTTTCATCCTTCCCCTGCTCCCCTAATAATCATAAATAACAATGCATTTTATTTGTTGCATGGTGCCTCTCAGGGCACCCAAAGTCACCTTTTTATAAACACAAATAAGTAGAAATAAAGGGAAAGAAAAAATGCGAAACATTATTTAAAAAAAATAGAAATTAATTAAAGGCCATATACGAATACTTTATTGGGAATATATCTCCAGTTCCATCACAAACATCTACACATTGAGATCTCACTATGCACAATTCAGGCATTCAAGTATTGCATTTTGTAAAAGGAAAAGTAGAGAAAAATGACTTATTATTTTTTGACTTATATTATTTATAAGGGATTTTGAATGGGCATTCAGTGCACTTTTGAAGTTTGAGACAGTCCTGTGAGTATGAAAGGAAGTCACTTAAAGGTGCACTGTGTAATATCTGTAGTAGTTTATTTCCAGAATTCATGATGCCCATTCACAAGTATTACCTTTTTAACAAATACTTACCACACCATCAACTTCTAAGTATTCATTATGACTTGGAAAGTTGCACTTTTCATACAGGAAAAGGGGAATCTTCTCCATGGTCCGCCATTTTGAATTTTCAGAAATGGTCATTTTTAGCTGCAAAACGTACTATACCTTGGTCATACTAGTACATATTAATTTATTATTTAGTAAATATTCATGAAAACACCAAATGTGCAGTAGACATCACAGTTTCAATGAGCAGTGTACAAACCCCAACTCCGATGAAGTTGGGACGTTTGGTAAACAGTGAATAAAATCAAAATGCTATCATTTTCAAAACATTCAATCTATTCATTAGATGGAGAATAGTGAAAAGACAACATATTAAGTGTTAAAACTGAGAAAAAATATTGTTTTGGGGGACATATGTACTCATTTCTAATTTGATAAATCCAACACGTCTCAAAAGAGTTGGGACGGGGACAATAAATGGCAGCTAATGTCGAGTAAGACTAAAAACAAAACCAAAGACAACACTTAACAGTTAAATACATTAACCGATGAGATGATTTTATATAAAAAACAGTGTTAATTCCTATCTTGGACATGATTTCACCAGCTTAAATGGTGGGTGTATTCCTTGTCATGTTTTGCAATGTTTTCCTTTCTGTAGTGCTTACAGTGTGACAGGTCTTGACCAAAAACCCACCATTTTATCACCTGCTGGACCTTATGATGGAGCCAAACTGTTAAAACATAGTAGAGAATGCAATTTGACCTTACTATGTGGCAGTAATCGAAGATCTCCCTTCAAAATATAATGCATGAGTGGCTTTTCATGCTGTTTAAAACCCATTTATACCATTCAGCACTGTATTTAACTCTACAGATGAGTGAGAACATCTTAACCAATGCACTACTGCACCCGCATGCCATCATGGAGGCTGACTTTTGAAGCTAGCACTAACACAAGTTGGATGGTCCATTTTTACTGTAGCACAGGATGTGCAATGCTCTATTATTGTCAAAAAGAATGGACTTCTACAACTTCTGCTGACTTCTGTAAGCAAAGGACAGTTTCCCATGTCTTCTGGGTCTATTTCAAGTGAGCTCAGGTGCTTAGGAGAATGTTACACCCCTGTATCATTTTCATGCATTAAGCATTCTTAATATGGTAAATGTTCAATAGCTCTAGCACTCCAGGAATTAGAGTGAGACTACAGCCAATATATATTTCATGATGTCATGAACCTATACAATGATTTTATTAACAAAAATATGTCTTATATACACTCAATCATGGTAAATCAAAGGGAATTCAAAAATGTATGTAATAACTATGGTAATTATTCCCTTTACATCTTTAATTCTGAGTGACTCAGCCTCTCTGTGATGATCTTATACCTGGACACCTATATTGTCCGTCAGTACAATTCATTTTGAAATGTTCTTCTTTGTTGTTTTATCTTATTTGGATGTTTACTAAATTTCACTGATCCCCGTCCCAACTCTTTTGAGACGTGTTGGATTTATCAAATTAGAAATGAGTACATTTGTCCCCCAAAACAATATTTTTTCTCGGTTTTAACACTTAATATGTTGTCTTTTCACTATTCTCCATCAAATGAATAGATTGAATGTTTTGAAAATGATAGCATTTTGATTTTATTCACTGTTTACCAAACGTCCCAACTTCATCGGAGTTGGGGTTTGTAGTTGCAGTGTAGTTGCAGTACCTACTCTGGCCACATCCTGCCCCTTTTATGAAGTCATTTCCATGATTAACTGAAAATAATATTTTTTACTATTCACCTTCTCTCGCCTTCCCAAGGCTACACCAGACGGGTCATCGCGTACGACACCAAGGCCAACAAGTTTGTCAAGTGTGAGAACATGCGTGAGCGGAGAATGCACCATTCCGCCACTGTCATCGACAACAAGCTGTACGTGACGGGCGGCCGCTTCCTCAACAGTCACGACGTCATCGAGGACTCGGACTGCTTTGAGTGTTACGACCCCAAAACGGACGTGTGGACTCCGAAAGGCTCGCTGCCCTACAAGCTGTTTGACCATGGATCCTTGCCGCTGGTCTGCGTCTCCAACAGACGCAACCCGCCGTGAACCCCCACACCTTGGGCAGAGGTGTGGCTAGCTAGCTAGCCGACGGGTGGGCAGCACAAGGAAAGACCTCGGGGCCTCCAGGCTCTAATGTAAAGGGTCTTGGAGGGCTGAGAACCTTTAACTTCAGCAACGGCAGTGCAGTTTTTCAAAGGGAAACTGGTGTGTTTTTTGCCAGACGCCCTATCAGAGTCTAGAATCGTCGGTAGGATCCATAGGACTAGCCTACTTACGAAGCCGCAGATGCTGCAATGAACCGATCGTAACTTGAACATGATCAGTCATGATGATCACCCTTTGTTGGCCATATTTGAATTGGACATAACTTGAAATTATGTATGTGATGGTTGACAAAAATAAGTCTTTACAGAGCCAGTTATCACCAGTGGCAGGTAAGTCAGGTGATTTGGTTTGGTTATTGCCATTGGTGATGATGGGTTTAGTAATTTGGTTCTCATGGGAAACCAAATAAACCCTTTATTACCTTAATTATATCACACAGTGTCGAAAATATATATACTTTTATGATCATTAGTTTAGCCAATTTGGTTCCTAAGGTTAATATAACACAATAAACCCTCAATAAATGGTAAATAAATAAATATATATATATATCACAGTATGTGGAATCATGTCTTCAGGTTCATTACTTTTGCCATATGGCCCAGTTCTACCCACATCCCCTCCCTTCGCCCATTTTCAACCCCTTACCCCCGAGAGAGCAGAGACTTATGGGACTACAGCTGGAGGCATATCAGAGTACCCAGAATCCCTCTGTGGCCGAAGGGAGGCACGTCTCTCGCATTGCAGCTCCGTGGGGAGAATGCTTTGGTGGTCTCAGCAGCATCTGCCGTGCCCTAAATCAAAGGAGATTTTGTGCTCACGAGCCGAGTTGTCACATGAAATGAAATGCTGCCTGTGTGCGTGGAGTTGGGTTGGGGTGGGGGTATGCAAGGCATCAGAGGTCACAGAAAACTTGTGAAACACTCTGACCGTGTCAGACATGTTGACTTGTTCACCATGGAACTGGAGGAGTGACATTAGGAAAACTTTGATCACTGAATTCACCTTATTATCCACGGTTACAAGGCTTGACACCATTACTACATATCAATTTTCCGACCTAACAGCTAACAGGAACTAGCAGACTGAAAATTCTGCAAGAGTACGACCAGAGAGGGTTTATGTTAACCGGCTGTGGTATGACAACTTTGAAATGGGCGGGGCGTAATAAGGTGAATAGATGACTCGTCTGAGCCTGCCGTCATTATTAGAACATCCAATGAGTTTGAATATAACCAGTTTGAATATCTAACATGGCAGACATTTTGTAGCAATTGTTAAGCAGCTACTCCCTGTGGTTAGCGTTAAAAATGTGTGCTCAATTGATGTGTAAATCAGTTATGTATGAGGCTAATGTGTGGGTCTGTTCCAAATTCTGCATTGTGCACTGTGTACTGAGGTTGAGTGTACTTTCCGCCCTCAGAGAGTAGGCACAATGTGAAGGTGAAGTTTTGTTCCCAATCATGTTCTGTAGACTTAGCGGAAATGACGGTTGTCCTATGTCATCAGAGTTTAGCAACTGCCAATCTACAAATCATCACCGAAAACTGAAAACTTGTTTGGTTAACCCTGTCTTTTGAATTAAAACTATATTGATATTACGGAGAATCAGCCGCTTGACAGATTTGACATTCAACTACATAACAAACATGGCAGCCATTGAGTGCGGGAAAAAAGCACCTCACTCGACACTGACTGTTTTGAGGTCATCATCCGAGAACTTACAGTACACTTGTTTTTGTCGCGATTAGAAATGGGTATGCCATACGCACCCAAACACAGTGTGGAAAGGTTGGTAAGTGCAGATATTGGAACAGGCCAGCCGCTCTGTATTGTAGCTTTTGAATCCTGGTTACTCATCACTTCTGCTGTAGAATGGAATGAAACTGGACATTAATGATTAATCCATTATTGACCTCTAGAAGACCTGTGACTTTAGTTTGGAGTGTCTTTGTCATGATTAAAAGTGGCGACTCGACTTTTTTTTTTAATGCTATGGCAGCAGTGAAAGCATTCAGACACTTTACATAGGCTATATACTATACATTCCCACAC
>NC_085876.1:9712082-9747082 GCF_034702125.1 Engraulis encrasicolus
TACAAAGCCCCACACACACACACACACACACACACACACACACACACACACACACACACACACACACACACACACACACACACACACACACACACACACACACAGAGGGTGAGAGTAATGGATTTTCTCCCCAGGCGTGCATCCCAACAGGTGGTGGTGGTGGTGCGAGCCAGTGAAATGGATCAATACTTTCAATTTGCCCAGTGATATCCAGCTGTAAGGGCCTAACCACATGCTTCACACACTGACATCATCAACTGCTATTCACGTATTCCCAACCAAATAAATGTTGATGCATATAGCACAGGTTTATTTTCCATAACTCTTTCCATAACTAATTTAACAAACGTGAGATCATTTCTCTAAGCAAATGTGTCTTTAATTTGACTTCTAAGATAGTGGAAAAAATGAACCGATATCCATTTTAAAGATCCTAGCTTTAGTTCGCTTTGCAATAAATCTATTTGGTACATGTGTGATATGATGTGCAAAACCAGATATGAGCATTTAAAATGCATGTTGTACTTTGGAGGGCTGGTGTCTCAGCAACACAGCTCTACTCTGCCCTCTTGTGGACTAAACACAACCGATCAAGTCAAGTCAGATTTTTCTTGTCAGTTTCTAATCTATTGTCATTGTCACCATAGAAGAAAGTGACTCCCCTCGCGACCATGCCGTATTATGCCCTGATGACATAAGTAAGCCATCCTATCACTAAAGTCTCCTTGGTAAAAACCAAGGAGACTTAAGATAGGAGGGTTTACTGACGTCATAACAGTGTAGTATGGCTTGCCCACAATGGGAGTCACATTTCTTCTACTGTCATTAGCCTGCTGGAGGCATGGTAAAGTGCAATGCCACTAGAACTACCACCAGGGATGGAGTGCGGAAGCGAAACAGTCATGGGACACTGTGAATGTTTGTCAGCTGTCCTTAATTAGCCCCCGCAATTACTGCTGACCAAAGAGACTTGAGACAAGAGGGCTTACTCACGTCATAACAGCGTAGTACGAAATGATGGCGAGGGGAGTACGGAAATTGTATTCTTCTTCTATGGTCAGTATTGGAAGCATCAGGGAAGCATGCAATGACACTTCCGCGAGGGTCGGAGTGTGGAACAGGTCATAGGACAGCGTGAATGTTTGTCAGCTGTCCTTCATTACCCCCAGCAATTACTGCTGAACAACAGCTGCAGTTAATTTGGCCACAAATTATCCATCATGGTGTCGCCCCCACTGACCATGCGCAAGGGAGTAAGGAAATGTTATCCATCGCACCCACTGACCAATGACCATGCGCAAGGGAGTTAATTTTCCATCCACTCGTGTCCTCAGGCAACGCCCCCGTACTACACCGTGGCCAATGCATTTCCCCCGAGAGATTGTTCTTCTGTTGAGTTTCTTTGCTGCTGACCAAGAGCTGCAGTTAATCTGGCCACAAACTGAACACTGAGTTTCCGGATTTTTTGGAGTCACAATTTTTTATCTGTCATGGCGTCGCACCCACTGACCATGGGCACCGTGCCTTTAAGCTACACCCTCGTAGTACGAGGATGACATTTTTCAGGAATTCCCGTGGGTCCCGCGTGTCCTGCGGGATTCCCGCGGGATGGGAGTCAAAATTTTAAAGATGAACAGAAGCGGGCAGGAGCGGGAATAAAGATGAAAGGGAGCGGGCAGGAGCGGGAATAAAAATGAATGAGAGCGGAAATGCTTGCTTATTTTTTCATAAAAAAAACTATAAAACGGGAGTGGGATTGATTTTGAGTGGGAGTGGGCAGGATTGGGAGACATTCTTTTCAGAACGGGATGGGATTTGTTTCTTTTACTCCACTCCGGGACGGGACGGGATGGGATTTTTTTTCTGGGACCGGGATGGGACGGGAGTGAAAATCCACTCCCGTGTCATGCTCTGCCTCGTACTACACCGTGGCCAGTGCATTTTCCATCCAGTGATCCAATCTATGTTCTTTGGTAAAAACCCAGCCACATAAACATGTTTTTTTTGTTTAGAAACACAGTGTTGTGAGGAGGGGCAAGACACTGGCAGCCTACCATGTGAGCTAATTTTTTAACCAACAGCGGTTTCCAATAATCAGAGGTTGAGTTGTGCACAGCCAGGGTCGCGCAGCCAAGGGAAAACAAAAATTGAGAACCCATGTATTTTCTCCTATCAATTCAGTTCACCAGCCGATCCTAATTACCACACCCCTCCAGCCAGGTTGATGAGCTAATTGGTGAAATCACCTGTATTAGCAGCACAGGCAGAAGCAAGTATACTGTATGATAACTGTACGGATAATTGTACAGGCCTACCGGGCCAGGGGCCCAAGAGCCAAGGGAGCCCTGAAGTATAAGCCTCTGCACTACAAAGAAGACTCCATTATTGGTTATATTTATGTCCTGAGATTTTGTACACCACTAAAAGTGGAATTTTAACACAATGTTTAAAATGGAAAGGAAATGGAAATATTTATTATTTTTATATAACTCCCCTGGTTTGCTTTGGTTCTTTGTTTTTTTTTTTTTTCTTTGTGTGTACAATACTTCTGCTTTAAGAAAAAATAAATATCAATAAACATTTAAATTACAAAAAAAAATCACTTTTGACTACTGTATTTTCAGGACAAACCCTGAACCACCACCAACAAAGGCCCTCTAACATCTTCGCTAACCCCTCAAAACGTCTGGAACCTTGTGACTCCATGGAGGAGTGCAGGGCCCCAGAAGAAATATCTGGCAGGACTTTTACTTTCTCAATCCAGTTTGTCTGTCCTTACCCTAAAAAAAATACTGATAGGGGCCTCAAATCTTGCTAACACGCAAAAAAGCTCCTGTATGTATGCATGTACTTTATATACTGTAGCTTCTCTCACAATAGTTCAGACCTGATGAAACATGAAAAATGTGCATGTGTAGGCCTATTGCTGATGTATCTTTTCAGATGGTCACATCTGCAAAGATTCCGTAGGAAATCCATGCAAGTCATGGTGCTGGTTACACGTACACCAGTACTTTTCAATGCAGATACTTTATTATCCGTGCACGTGTAAAAATGACGTGGATAAAAATAAACTCCATTCCATTGCGTTATAGGCTCTAAATTGAATATTTTAAAAATCGTTTTGAAATGCACATTCTAAAACTCTGTTTACGTGTTAATGAGAGGCCAAAGCCATTCGTTTTTAAAAATATCCATATACATAACCTCCACCTTAGTATATGAGGCCCCAGGGGTGTGTTTATGCTGGGTGGTGCTGTAGGCGTATTCATTGATGCTAAATGAACCACATTCATATACAGTACATGGGTTTCATGTTTGTAAACCCTAGCTGCGCACTGTTCAACCTCTGATTGTTGGAAACCACTGTCGGTCAAAAAATGAGCTCACATGGTTGGCTGCCAGTATCTTGCCCCTCCTCACAACATCAATTGTTTGTAAACGAAAACACCTATACATAGTAGATACTTTTCTACACCTTTGAGCACTTCACACTTCACAGAAGTCACACATTCACCCATTCACACAATGGTAGAGGCTGCTATCACACTGCCACCAGGAGCAATTTGGGATTTAGTATCTTGATAAACAGACAAGTGATGTGGTCAGGCAGAGGCAGAGAGAGAGAGAGAGAGAGAGAGAGAGAGAGAGAGAGAGAGAGAGAGAGAGAGAGAGAGAGAGTGTCTTAAAAAGACTATGAAGTCCTTAATGTTTATAGCGACTGGGTCAATGCCATATAATTTTACAGCCATTGCAGGGCTAGCCAGGCGGTTGCTTGCTTTGAGGAGCACAGAAAGGAGAAGTACTGCTGATGGGCTCCAGATTAAATCTAATTGTTAAATACATTTTATTGAAATCATTGAAACTTTAGAACAGGTGATTAAAAATGTTTACAAATTGGTGATGATACTTTTTAATATCAATTCAGGAATTGAGTCCTATTCACCAAAGAGATAAATTGAGACCTATTAAAAAAAAAGAAGAAAAACATTAACATCACTTAAGGCACACAAAACAGTCTTGCCCCATTTTTTAATTACAAGCGCTGCAGTGGGTCAATTTAGACACTAGGTGGCAAGCTTTCCTCACCCACGGTTCTTCCTTGGAACTACAGACAAGCACCTCTCTCCTGTAAATACAGTCAGCCAGGGGCGGCGCTATAGGGGGGGCGAGCAGGGCACTTGCCCCTGGGCCCAGGGCCCTCCTGTATTGGTGGTGGGGGCCCTACTGTGAGCTTGGCAAGCTGTATAGGGGGCCCTACAAGTGTCTTGCCCTGGGGCCCCGTGTGCTATTGTTCCGCCACTGCAGTCAGTTAACTCTGAACATTATTTACATTTGAGTATATCAACATAAGAATATCAATGCATCATCATGCAATACTGATGATTAATAACACAAATCCCAATCCAGTGTTACAGTGCTCAATGCCCAGTGTAAATGACTCGGCCTACACCCACTTTGAAAACTAACATTTTCAACAATAGGCTATACAGACACAGTATGCTAAGTATAAGTGTATAGGCTACAGCATCTGTTGAACCTACAACACCAAAGTAAGATTAATGACTTAACTTGTGTTACATAGCCTATTTTTCAGTTATATTGCTACCCAATGTGAAGTAACCAATTTATACAACAGGGTCAGTTCAATTCAGTAAGGTGTAAGGTAGGCTAATCGCTGATGCCATGATGCAGAAAAGTTTGCAGAGTGCCTAAAGTGTAGTGACCATTTCAATGCTGAATTCTTCACTTCCAATATCAAGCTTGAGTAGAACACGAACTAAATTAACTCAGCAAATTATATTAAAAAAAGAGAACAGACACAAACATATTTCAAATTTAATCACTACTCAATATTTTATTGTATTTTTCCCAATTTAAAAAAGGAGGGGGGGAAATGACAGCCACATTGTTTCATCATGCACATGAATTACTCGTTACAAGTCAATGTGAATTTTCAAACATTTTCAACCTCATTCTAGCGCTCACTTGATGAGAAATTACAATTTACAGGCAATATATTTTTTAAAAGAAATGGTTTAATTTGGACCTTAAAATGTAAAACGCTTCAGCGTTTGCCCACTGTGGTTTGAGCAAAGCCTTTTTTACCCTGTGAGAATAGAGAGGAGTCGAGCAGAAGGGGTGGGTGGGGGGCGGATAACTAAATTTGAATCCATTTCATGGCACTGTTTACCAGGTTGACCTCAAAATATACATTTTAAAAAAAGAAAAACTATATGACAATATATAATATATTTTTTTAAAAAGTTGACATAATGCATGTTCCTGGAAGTGCTGTATGATTCTTCAGTCAGAAGTGCATTAATGGTAACAAAATAAAAGTCAATTATGGTCATGAACATTGACACAAATCATTTCGATAATACACTTCATTATTACTATAGTAATTCAAAATGTCATGTTAGATGATCAGATCAATATCAAGTGATCGTGATCTCCAGTGTCTTAAAAGACATGAAGGATGAACCCCTAAAAAAAAGTCCACTTTTATAACTTAAGTAAGTGCTATGTACAAAACAGCCCCCAGAACCAATACCATTCATTATGTGAAGAGAACATTTGGCACCAGGATAAGAAACCAGTAAAAGACAAAAACGTGTCAAAGAACCGACAGAAAACCTGTCTTTAAAAAAAAAGATAACATGAACTTGTCATCATCTTAAATGACACTCCTTTAAAAAAACAAAACAAAAAAACAAAAACGATATAATATACACACATCTGGATGACGTCATAATAACAATTCAGCTACTGAAATCTGTGATGAACGTGCATCCTTAAAACATTTTTCTGAAATAACACAATAAATCAAGCAGCAATAATCAAAATAAGACAGATTTTGTTTTTTCGAGTAGTATTTGGTCATACATGAACATTTGTGGGAGGAGAATGAGGTTAGGCGTCATGGAGCCGGAATACCTGACCGGCCTGACTATTCGGTCTTACTGAGCATATGCTCCAATATGCCAACCTCCCTGGAGAGGGGGGGAAAGGAGAGGAGCGGAGATGAAGAGGCGGTGTAACTTAGAGTCTTGTCTGTACAGTTTAAGGTCCTGACCAGAGTTATGTACACTCACGCACACACACTACTAGTTACCATCAAAATGGTCCCTGTTGTCAAAACAAAATGAACAGATGCATACATACATTCTCAGGCATAGTGCAGATTAAAGTCACTCCATCACCTACACAATCTTTCTCCTTATTTTCCTCCTCACTGCCCATTTCCACTTTAAAACTGCAAAAAAAACCTCCCGATTTACCATCATACTCTCATAACTTTAGAAAAAACATCCTATTTCATCACCATCCTCTCTCTCCTTTAGAAAAAACCTCCCTCTTTTAACCACCCACCATCCCTTCCAGTCATTCTTTTACAAACAAACACCCCAAATTCATCAGTTCATATCATTCATGTCAGTCAGTGTTGCCTGGCACCTCCACCCCTCATGCATGGATGGAAGCGGTGCGCTGGGCATGGGCTGGTTTTTTAAGGGACGTTTGGGGAAGAGCAACGCAATCCTCCTCATCATCATCAAGCTTTGGCCTCTTTCCAAACCAGAATTTACCTGAGACAGAGTACAAGGGAACAGGACGGGGCTAGAGACTGGACACAGTAGGGACAACCGTAGGAGGGGGACACACAGTACAGGGGACGTGACAGGGCAGGGAGCCGGGTAAACAAAGTAGGGGAAAAGGTAATGGGGACAAAGTGGGGGACAGGACGTTAGGGTTTAGGATAAGGGTAGGGATGAGGTAGGGGGATAGTATGGGGCTAGGGACAAGGCTAGGGGACTAGAGTAGTAGGAGACACGAGTAGAGGGGGGGTCAGGACAGGGATAAGAGTAGGGAGAAAGTTGGGGACAGGACGAAGTTAGAGGACAGCGGTAGAGGGGACAACGTACAAGGGGACTGAACAGAGTAGGAACAAGGGAAGAAACAAAGTATAGAGGACAGGACGGGTCAAGGATAGAAGGGTAGAAGTAGGGAGTGGGATGGGGATAGGGGTGGGAGAAATGAGGGCCCATGCTCAAAACAACTGGGGCATCTCATCAAAAATACAGGCTCGTCCACCCGAACAGGCCCTGGCACTTGGATCTATAACCTTTTGAAGAAAGAGAGAGGGGGGCAATGGGAGAAAGGCGTAAAGGGATGTGTGGTAGAGCAGGGCTTGGTTTAGGATCGTGGAACTATTTACAAAAGTAACAGACAAGGACGTTTTTTTTCTGTCTTTCTCGACGTGGTCGGCCATTTTCCCCATCATCGTTACTTCCTGAGCAAGCAACCTCTGTCCACGCCTTTCGAAACGCAACATTCCATGGCCATCGCGGTGGCGGTAAACACCAGCAGGAGCATGTGTACGCTGGAGCATTCGTTGCCGTGGGTGACGCAAACAGGAAATAGAAAGTAGAAAGTAGGAGAGCAGGCTTGAAGACTTGAAACATCGATCCTGAGGAAGCGATCCAGTCCAGCCCCCCACCACCCAGAATAATACATACAGTGGGTTAAGTCTACATTGGCCACCAGTGTGTGTTGCTGTCGTAACTTGCATGTGTGTACTGTATGCGTGCGTGTACTGTATGTGTGTGTGTGTGTCTGTCCAGGAAGCGTTAAAGCGAGGCAGTGTCAGCGGGGAGGAAGGCTTCTCTCTCTCCCGTCACACCTCGTTGATAGTCCGCTCGGTGGGCCGGAAGTCGTCGCCCCCTTTAGGTGAGGAGGCCAGGTAGAAGGACTGGGTCTTGCGCTTCAGGCGGGCGCGCTTGGTGGCCAGCGACAGGCTGCGCTTGCTGGAGGAGATGATGTCGTGGATGAACTTCTTGCAGTCGATGCAGACGTCCATGGTGGCCCAGTCCTCCGTCAGCTGCTTGGGCAGCTCCATCTCGTCCTTGTCCTTGGACGAGGAGGTCGAGTCCCCACGCTTCAGCCTGCAACAGTGGTGGAACGCGCAATGGGTTAAAATGAGTATCTACAATGGGGAAATATAGAATTTGAAATATAGAATATATCACAATGACATGGAAAACAATGGATTAGAACAGTGATTCCCAACCAGGGGTACGTGTACCACTAGGGGTACACGAACACACTGCAGGGGGTACGTGGAAAAATTAAGAAAATGTATGGAGCATAGTGACATAGGGATAAAGAGCATGGGTGAGGGGGTACTCATGGAATGAAAAAAGGATTAGGGGGTAAGCAAGACAAAAAAGGTTGAGAAACACAGGATTAGAACATAGATATAGGAAAAGGTTAGACTAGAAACTATAAAATAGATTAGAATGGATTGAATAGAATGCATTTGAATGGAGGGGGTTAGAAGCGATATTCAATTACTTGTTTGATGCCATATTATTACTACTATTGCTTTTAGTTCCTTTTGCAATTAATGCCATCGTTGATTGTTATTGCATTACATTACATTATATTCCATTTACCTACCGCTTTTATCCAAAGCCACTTACAGATTTTTTTTAAGTACAGGGTATGGGTTACAGTCCCTGAAGCAGTATGGGGTTAGGTGCCTTGCTCAAGGGCACCTCAGCCATGGAGTGAGGTAGGAAATGGGACTGGAATGATCTAAAGCTCATCTCCTTAAAGGAACACACCACCCATTTTTGATTTTCACATATTTGCAGTATTTCCAAGCATTATTCATGAATGTGCGTATCATTTTCTTCTCAGTGTTTTCAGTACTTAGATTTATTGGATCAGAATTATTAGCATAGCTTAGCATAATCACTGGAAGTAAATGGGAACATTACCATCAACCCACAAGTGATCACAGGACGGGATTAAAATTAGTTGTTTTGCACTTTGGTGAATTTACCATTCATTTTAAAGTAATTGAGATACGTTGTTTGTTCCCATAGACTTGCATGCTACGCTTAATTTGGCTATACTGTTAAACTAAGCAATGAAACCACAAAAAAATAAAAACATAAATAATGCTTGGAAATACTGCAAATATGTGAAAATCAGAAAAAAATAGTGGACTATTCCCTTTAACCATTAGGCCACAGTGGCCCAATTACTTATCAACAATATAACCATTACTTTTTATTTTACCGGTCTTACATGCAGAAGAAAAATATCTGCACAATTAAATATTTTTTTCTACTTTAAGAATAATAAAAAGGATTTAAAAGGATAGTTTGGTCAATTTCAACATGCAGTTGTATTGCTCACGCTACCCTTGACTTGTCAGTACCTGGTGATGCCACATTTTTCGGCTCAGCCCTTTCCGAGATATGAGCAATTCTAATGGGGGCAGCGTTTGTTTACATTTTTAAAAAATGAAACATAGGCCAACTCCAAATATTTTCCCAAAGGGTACTGCTGTTTGCTAGTTGTCTGCTGATGTTTTATAACCTTTTGGATGTTTTTGGGAATAAATAAAAATGTTTTTTTGAAATGTAAACAAAGAGCTGCCCCCATTACAAAGACCAGGATCTCGGAAACGGCTGAAGAAGAAGAAAAAAAAATCTCAGGCACTGACAAGTCCAGGGTAGGGTGACTGCATGTTGAAATTGACCAAACTGTCCCTTTAAGTGTGCAGACATGTTTCTCTAACAGTATTCGTTTTTGTTTTGCACCTTTTAATGACGAGTGCGGTGCAATTTGTTTCAATACGGTTCTTACCTGCGGAAGCTGCTGCCCCTGCGGCTGGTCTTCTGTGGCTGGGTAGGTTGTGGCGCCGCTGCTGCCGCTGCGCCCTCCTCTGAGGCCTTGGGCAAGGCTGGCGAGCCCAGGGAGTAGATGGGCAGGGTGGCATAGGGCTTGGACGGCAGCCGCATCTGAAGTACAATGGAGGGAGGGGAATGACTTTGTTAAACTGTGGCGTGATGATGGCGGAGGTTTAGAAATCGAGAGGTTTAAAATATGAAACTTTAGTCGTTTATTTTCTAAATGTACCGTATGCTGCCCATTTACACATGTGATGTCATGAATATTTACTGCGTAATAAGCTAATATTTACTGATCTGACCAAGGAAAGGTACGTTTTGCGGCCAGTTTTACCATGACTGACAGTGTTTCCCCCAGAAAATTGGTTAGTCAAGGTGGTGAGACTTCGAGTCTGTCCCTGGGGGGCGGCGTGGCGGGGGGGGGGGGGGGGGGGTGGGTGTAGGGGGGGCGCCACTCGCGATGTCACGCGGGGGGAGGTGTTGGCGGGGTTTGATGTCACGCACGGCACGAATACTGTTTCGGGGGTTTTATTTAATTATATATATAATATAATTAAAATTCACAATAACAGTGTAAATACAGCGTTTAGATGAGCAGCTGCAATTCTTGGGTTGCAGTTGACGTCATAGTGCTGCCCCTGGTGGCGATCTACAACTGCTGGTGGACAACCCTCGCTTGGAGCTGAGTGCCTGCCAGAATACGAGTGCCCTCATTGAAACCAATGGAAACCAATGACCAATTTTTCAGACATTTGTTACCCATTTTTGCAGATAAATCCGACACAATTTAAGATGGCAAGCCTATCAATAAAGAATCTACATTCCTTCTGGAAGTATTACAAAGAACTGGTTACAATTTCAGTATTATTTCCATAAAAGAATCGAAGAATTGTCATAACAAATGTTACAGTTTCATTCAAATAGCTCATATTAAGTGGAGGACGAGTAATGTTTCAGAAGCATATTTTAGTTCATAAATTATGTAATTCATTCTGCAAAAATGTGTATAATTTTCTCTCAAAAAATGTCATTGGTTTCAATGAGGGCACTCGTGTTCTGGCAGGCACTCACTTTTCGGCACGACAGAGCCATTGAAACCCATTCAAAAGTACATTTTTTCGATGTTCGACAGAATATTTTTAATTAGACCTTAAGACACACCATGGGTCTTGTTTAAAAGCTGAGAACCCCAGCTTTCCATACCTGAAAACGGTATTTTCCTAGCATCTACCAATCCGAAGGTAGCCTACTTTAAGTCCAGGGTTACTTTTCTAAAGACAGCGTTTTGTTTCCTTGGAAACGGACGCAGTTTGCGTGATGTGCTATTTACGCCGCGAACCTTAAACGGTGGTCAACACTGTGTTTTCCCCTTCCAAAATGCCTCAATTCACAATCGCCAAGTATCTCTCCCTACATGCCGGGTCCAACCGCTTGCAGTAGTCGCTCATGTCCATGTTTACGTTGTCAAGGAGCTTCCTGTCCACCATATGAGCTGAGTTACTGTATCATTGTGAGTAACACATAAACCGCGTCCGCTTCCAAGGAAACAAAAGCTATCTTTAGAAAAATAACCCCGCACTTAAAGTAGGCTACCTTCGGATTGGTAGATGCTAGGAAAATACCGTTTTCAGGTATGGAAAGCTGAGGTTCTCAGCTTTTAAACAAGACCCATGGTGTGTCTTAAAAATATTCTGTCGAACATCGAAAAAATGTACTTTTGAATGGGTTTCAATGGCTCCAAGCCAGGGTTGTCCACCATTTCAAATTCGCACGCTCCAGTGAAGGGGCATTCTGACGTAACTGCAACCCAAGAATTACAACTTACCTTCTCAGTTATTCCACCGACGATATGGCAACGTCTGGAATCTCTCGCTGAACCATTGAATTGAAAATTAAAATTGTTTCAAAATATGGCCTCGAGGATGGACACACATGGCGTAGTAATAAATCCGACCACTAGGTGTCACAATTTAGTCCAACCGATGTTGTCCTAGTGCCTGCGCTTGAACATGCATTACAAGTTTTTTTTTTTTTTTTTTTTGCCCTCGGACGCAATTTTTTTTTTTTTTTTTTTTGGGGAACGTAGCCAAGGCGGGGGTGGGGTTTAGTCAAGGCGGCCGCCTTGATAAGAAAGCGCTGGGGGAAAGCCTGACTGATAATGCAAAATGGAGAAGATGCACCTATTCATGCATGCACCGGTACTGTATGAGTTTGCTATTTCCAAGGGAACAGCAGCCAAACCTATCCAAATCCCCATCATCTAAAAAGAATGTTCTTTTTTCCATGAAGGCCATACCAGCAGTTCATGACTAGTGGCCTGTGGGTTGATGTGGTATAAGCTCCATCCTTCTCATGCCTTTTCATAACATCAATAACACGTGACCCGTCTCTGGTGGATAGTATGTGAAATATGCACACTATATATAGATCAAGTGTGTGAGACAACATGAAGCCATTACCACATTTGCATGTCGCCATGACTAATTATTAAGGCTGTCAAATTGACAAAAGTGGGCAGGGTAAGGCAGGCCACAGCAAGGTAATGGTTATGAAATGTACAGTAAGGCTTACCTTCTTACAGCACTGGGAGCACACAGGCCTGTGGGTGAAGGAAGGTGGGGCAGGAGAAGGAGAACAATACAAACAAAAGCACAATTAGTCACGACGTTAACAAGTCACCTCTTTCTCCAGAAATATCTGAGCTACCTCTTCTGTGTGCTACCGTGAGAGAAACTCCACCTCGTTTTGTTTACTGACATCCAGCAGCAGTGGCTGCTTTTGTTCCAAGACATTTACCCTGCTGTCGTCTAGTCCTAGTCCTAAATACAGACTTAACTTGTAGGGACAACATTCTTAGAAACGGTCACTGCCAATGCATGCTTGCTGAGGGAGAGAGGGAGAGAGGGAGAGAGGGAGAGAGGGAGAGAGAGAGAGAGAGAGAGAGAGAGAGAGAGAGAGAGAGAGAGAGAGAGAGAGAGAGAGAGACAGAGACAGAGACAGAGACAGAGACAGAGAGACAGAGAGGCAGAGAGAGAGAGAGAGAGAGAGGGAGAGGGAGAGGGAGAGGGAGAGAGCGAGCTTCTGTGTGTGTAGCCTGCTAGTTGCTAACTTGTAAGACCAATATTCCTAGATATCTTGAATGTTTTTACAATTGCCCTGTTAGTCATCTTAAACTAAATATGTATACTATAAAGTTAAGGAGTTGCTTTGAATGCGTAGTACTGTCTTGTGTTGAGACTGCATTCACATAAAAGCATTGATGTCAACATTAAAGAAAGCAGTCCCACTCTCAGAAATGTTCAAACAAAACTTAGGTACAGGTAGATTTAACTCTCTATATTTGCCATATTTAACTGTTAGGTAGTGTGTGTAGAGCTGTGATTGTGAATATTGAACATGAACTGTGGGCAAGGAACCAGCAGCTGTTTACCTTTTGCAGAATTGGCAGTTGTAGGACCATGTGAAGAAGGAGAACTTCTTGGTGCGACAGGAGAAACACAGCTGTAGCAGGCAGAAAAGGATACAACACGCGTCATGACATATATAGTCAGTGCAGTGTAATAGGGGCGTAAATAAGAATCGATTTGAATCGACGCATCGATCCCACAGCCCATGATTCAATGAATCGATTCATCTACAAGAGAATCAATTATGCAATGTAGAGTAGAGTAGAGTAAAAAAAAAATGAAGCAATGATTTTAATCTAATCGAATTGAATCAATTCCTGGACCATTCTTAAGTATTGAAAATAATCAAATTGCTGGTCTAAGAAATCGATATCGAATCGAAATGAAGCCTGTGACAGTGTAATGTAGTGTTTAAGTTAATGTAATGTCCCTAGCTCATCTCGCCCCTCTTCTGGGTGTCGGAATGTAATATAATGTAATGTGTAATATAACAGGTTAACGTAATGTAATATAATGCAATGCGTAATTTAACTGTCATGTAATGGAGCCTAGCAGTCCTTGCCCTTCTTGAGGGTGTTGTAATGTAATACAATATAACAGGGTAGTGTAAAGTAATGTCATGCTGACGTTGGCCATCTTTTGCTGCATAATGTAACGTACTGCTATATTGTCATGTAATAAAAATGTGTAATAGAATGTAACATACTGCTGACCTTGCCCTTCTGTTGTGTGATGTAAAGTAACGGTATAAAGGAAAGTAAGATAACTGTATTATTAAGTAATGTGTAACACTTTATAATATTGCTAAGTCTTGTTAAGTATTAGTTATGCATTTGTTAAGCATTATTCAAACCTTAGATAACCCTTTGTAAAACATTTGTTAACCATTATCTTTTTATTATTTCCCATTACTTAATCATTAACATATACTGCTAATGGTTTTTGATACTGATACATGTGTGTGAGAGAGTCGGGGAAGGATTGGCAAATGATACAGAAACGATTCATCATTCGCCAATCCTTCTCCGAGTCTGTATTATAAAGTGTTACCATATAAGGTCATGTAATGTAATGCTGACCTTGCCCTTCTTGAGTGCGGTGTAGACGTCCTTGTACTGCTGGAACTTCTCCAGCTCCGCCTTGACCAGCACCTGCCTGATGTGCATGACCTCCTCCACAGTCAACGCCAGGCACTCCACCGGGTAGCAGAACTCCTCCTGAGAGAGAGAGAGAGAGACAGAGAGAGAGAGAGGAAGAAGAAGAAGAAGATAAAGAAAGAAAGAAAGAAAGAAAGAAAGAAAGAAAGAAAGAAAGAAAGAAAGAAAGAAAGAAAGAAAGAAAGAAAGAAAGAAAGAAAGAAAGAAAGAAAGAAAGAAAGAAAGAAAGAAAGAAAGACAGAGAAAGAAAGAAAGAAAGAAAGGAGTTAGTCACAAAATTAGTCACACCTGTGCAATCTTCCTTCCAATTAGCATGCTTTGTAGGTGGTGGACCACATCCCACATTGCTATAGCAACACTAAACAGACGGAGACAAACCCAGGTTCAGGGGAGGGCAGAGACCCTTCCAGCGAAACACATTAACATGACCAGTCATGCAAGATCTCTGCTTGCACAGTCTGTCCACATATAGTAACCACACCACCAATCCAATGGACATGAGTCATGCCTTACAAAAACGCACACCTGACAAAGTGGGCTTGGGATGAATTCAATGAATTAACAGCACATGAACATGGAATGCAGCAATTTACCTTGTCCACCTGTAAGAAATTGGCTGCTGCGTACAAGCAAGCTGTAGCAAGCTAGCATAGCAATAGCACATTTGCAATCTTTCCATTTCAAAATGAGCGTACAGTGGGTTGTTTCAACTATGCTAATGCTTACAGCGAGTGTTATATGCTTGCTTTTGCTCAGCAGCATTTGGCCTGGAGAAGGCGTCAGCGCTCCAGATAAGCTTTTAATTAAGTTTTTGGGAATCATACATAATGCAAACAAACAAATCAACAACCAAACCAATACATAATGCCAACATGAAACTACTTTAATGGGGTATCCTTGGCAAGCATGATAAAAAAACAACTGCTTGGCAATGTTTGCGGGTGACATTTCAATATGCATACTGCCGTTTTAATAGTGCCCAGATTATTCTGTAATATTTAACTACCAACAATCGAGTAAAAAACATGGTGGTTGCATAGAGGCTGTTAAAACGGCAGGCTTATTTTGTAAGGGCATAGCTGGCAAGCACATGGGTCATATAACCAAGACATTCTGACTGAGTTTGCTGAACGGACTTACGAAACATAAATGTACACAAATACAGAGTTGCACAAAGAAAACCTTCACGCCAGACACATAATTGCCAACAATCCATTGCATGCTTAAACAAAAAAGTTTTTAGATTTTTTTTTTTTTTAAGTAGGCCTACATTGAAATAAATTCAAAAAATGGTCCAATTGGCAATTATGGTTCATGGTTTTCTCCCACGTTAGTTTTCCCAAGTAAGCATTGACTTTTAACCACATGAGCAAGCAGGAGAGTTCTCGGTCCGACACCAACACAAACGCATACACACATACACATACAGCACCTCTCTCAACACACACACTAACATACCGCTCTGGAACCGCTGGGTACGTCCCCCTGACCACCAAACAAATAAAACAAACAAACAAAATGTGGGTGACATCAGTGAGCACAGATGTTAACATGCTGTGACACTAGCATGCCCATAACAGGTGTCTTGTCGTGGGTGGTTATCTCTCGTCCATGCCCATGAGCACTGGCGTGCACAGACATTTTGGGGGGCAGGTCCTGGGGTGGGGGTGGGGGGCATGTGGAACTGGCGGCTGACAAGCTTCAGTTATAATTATTTATTTATTTTAAATCACATGAACATTACACAGTAAGCTCAACCAAACATTTAAAAATATTTAAAATTATGAATATTATGTAGGAAAGTTAAAATAATTAGATTACCATGCCGAGAGCATAATTTACCGCATGGACTAAAAAGTGTAGAACTACTGTCGCTTTAACTGTGCGTCTCCCAGCGCAGCAGTTGAACATACTTGCAGTCATCAGGAAGCGATTCATTCAGATTCCTTACTTGGAAAACTCTGCATCTCCGGTCATTTTTCCTCCATTAGTACTGATTTTAATTAGTTCATGTGTGTTTTCAAACTGTTAAGACCACTATTAAAGCCCAACTATCATTGCAAGACATTGTCAAATCGTATTACACTGGTAGCCTATTGTGAGTGAAAACTGCTTCTTTGGGTCGGAGATTGTATCCGTGTAAGTAATAACTTTTCTGGAGGTGTTAAACACAATCCTGTTTACCGCCGCATAAGACATTACTGTGCACCCTGTTATTATTGCTGTGCAGAAGGCTATAAGTGGCAGATTTGCTGGAATTCACCCACAAACTTTTTTTTTCCTCCCTGGCCATGACCGCTGTTCTGTTCCATGCCGCCGTCTGTTACAAATGTGATTTGGCGCGTTGCATATTTCATCAGGAGGCCGACGTTTTCCCAAACATACCTACATGAATCCTCTCGCTGTTTCCCAAACATTCTACAGAACAGGTTAATCGTTAGACCTGGTGTTTGAGCAACTTCTGGACTCATTGGTTGTTACAATCATGTTACACTGTGTTAATTGTTGATATAACTTGGGCTACCTCTTCTGCGGTAGATTTGATAAATGCACAATTAGCAAAGTCTCATTATAAAAGTCAAGGCTCTATTTAGATCACTTCCAAAGTCACTCACAAGCAACTTTCAACATCTTAAATAGGCTATTGACTGTTACCTGGCTGGAGGGGAGAACGGTGGGGGCTGCCCGCCACACTGCCTGCGCAACGCGCTTTCGAATCTGTCAGTTCAAGCGCGCTCACGTTGACAAATGGAGGGATGTGTAGCGTTGGAGGGGGCATGAGGCATTATTATCACGCGATTTTAATTGACAGTCATGTCTAAATGATGATGGGAACATCGACTACAGCGTTAACCCTACATTTAAGGAATAAGATAATAAAAAATAAAAATAAAAAACGAACTTTCAAAAGGGCACTTTTGTCCGTTAAAGGCAACTTGGTGCTGCCCAAGCAACACCTCGTGTCTATCTGTGCACGCCTATGCCCATGAGTGTATCCAAATGAGTGTATGCTTGGTTTACTATTGTCTATGCCCATGATATGAGTGTATCTACTCATGAGTATACTGTATGCTGAGTGGCTGTATACTACAGACACTTACTTTTCCATTTTCTTACTGTTGTTGCATTTGTCACACTAGCTTCCACTTGCTACTATAGGTGTACTGTTTAACTAAATATATGTAGACTGCCTTGCACTTTCATGTTTGTCCTCTCTCAGTCAACGCATAGACTAGTGAGTATGTATGTTCAGTGCATGTGAAGAAAAAGTCAATAAACCTGGCTTGAGAGATTCAAGGTGATTAAGGGAGCGTTTGCATGCAATCGTTTGTATTTCGCATGCATGTAGGTCTACAAATATGCAAAATGGATGAACTTAAAATGTTTGCCGACTCCTCACAGTAGAGAAAATAATGGGTATTATATGGAACAGGCTAGGTGACAGACTGTGCGCTTCGTCCATGGTCCATTGTGGATAATGTGTTAACACAAACTACGAAATACTAGCCTGATAAACCAGACTAAATGTGGATGTCTAATTTAGTCTGGCCTCGATGCATAATACATCCGAATATTGTTGATGAGAACAACCTTCCCTCAAAACCCTGCCCGCTTTGATTCAAAACACATCTTTGCGTTGTAATTGGTTTGCCAGATTCATGGCATTCTGGCTTCATTGAATCATTATTGAAGGCCAGACCAACCAGTAGACAAAACATTTTGCCGTCCAGCGGGTGGCGCTGGTTCACCAGGCTAACGAAATACGGGACTTGCTCCATCTCTCATGCACATTGCATCTTACACCTCCACCAAATGGGAAAAAAATGTGTTAGTGTATCTTTAAACAAGTACATGAAAAGGAAAACCCAGTTATACAGAGCCCCAAACCAGGAGAACATGAGACCCAACCACAAATGGCGATGATCAGGATGCGATTTGACTGTAAACCAGAGGGAGGGGTGGGGGTGATGATTTTTAAACATCATCAGTAGAGTTGCATTATTCCCCATGAGGTCCCGACCACAGACGAAAATAATGGTAACACTTTAGTTTAGGGTTTGCATGCTAGCCACTAATATTATTCCTAACAACCTCTTTATTGTAAGTGATTTACATGTGTTCAGAAAAAAAAACAATTAGTCAATTATTTGCTAGGTTTGTATTCACAAATTGCTTGCTCTTTGCCATACAACCTTTTCAATAGAAATAGAACCTAACTAGTACCTCCTTGACTTTGCTTCACATGTTTTATGTAATGTAATTCAGCATATATTAGTGTAGTGGCCAACATGTGAACTGTACAATCAAGTGTTACCAAACTAATTCATTAGAGGTGGGGAGAAGTACATTAACCACAAAAGGGGCTAACTCCTAGCCTGGATCTCACGCAGACCCTTCGTGCTCCGTGCATCTTTGTTAAACTTCGTGCAACCATCGTGAGAACCAGGTAAGCCAACTCCACCCCACCCCACCCCCTCCAAATCGCAGCCTGGTGATGGAGATGACCTGATGGCCCATCATGAGGAGGGTAGAAGACATGGTCAGTTACCTTTGGAGATTCCGCGGGCAGCTGCAGAACGCAGAGCACATCATTATAGCACAGTGTTTCTCAAACCCCTTTAGGCTGAGGACAACCAACGAGGTCACTTTTTTAGGGACCGGTTTTCAACTGAACTGACGGGCAACCAGTTGCAACCAGCTTAAGTCACTGCATATTCATATGTAGACAAGTTGCTTTTATATACATGACAGTTCTGTCTTATTGCACTAAACAATATGCCTAGACCTATAATTATACATTATAAATATAGATATCTAGCTTGTCCAGGAAATATGAAATACATGTGTAGAAATCCTCGCTCAGACCACTTGAGACACCACTTTAAGAACTACTGTTTAAGCATGATGAAAATGCTTTGACTTTTCTCCTATACCACTGCATGCAGTGTGGTATTTTATACACCTGGGCCATATTCATACACTGAATAGCATTTTTTTTCCAGCTGTAATTAGACCTGTCTCTACCAAACTTAGCGCAGCAGGTGGTTGACATGAAAACCATTTTAGTCACATTCACACACTTCTTATCAGCAAATCAAATGAGGGATAATAACTAAATCTGTATGGGAAAAAAATAATTCCAGAATATCACAGTGATTATTATTACCGGTATTAGTTCACTCTAATTATTATAAGCACCAGTTGGAAACCATCCCTTTGACTCTGATTTAGATGAGTGGCCCACTTCCAAATCTCAGGCAAAACATTCTGGACACTTGGAGTCCTTTCATGTCTTAATAAGTGGCACAAGTCAACATTTTGACTATTTTGTGTGGTTACCATATTCCCTGTCCAGTTTAAGCCTCACCACAGATACATACATTTATGAACTGCCCTCAACATGCACTTCAGGGCTCAAACAATGGGCTATTGACAACTGGGTAATTCAGCTGACTGACTCTGACTCGACAGGCTAATTAAAGCCTATAGTGTTTCTAGTCATCCCAACATACACAACACCGCAGCCATAGGCATCTTTAAAATGCACCACCTGATCTCACACGATGGCATTCTCTGGATCAGTAACCATGTTGTAGACTAGTGAAATTTAAGACATTCTTAATAACACCAGATAACAATTGCTTGGGGTTCACACTTTCTGAGTTTTGGATTGAATTTAATTACACCAAATTCAGGTCAATCAAGAACATTCCAATTGGAGGGCTACTCATATCGTTTCTTCAAAGCAGCTTCGGAAATTGGCAGGCATTTTATTTTTGTTTGTTTTGCTTAACGCAAAAAACGGTGGAAACGTTGCATATTCAACAACAACATTGGCCTTCAAGCTCTTATTTTTGATATGCAACAACCTTATTGCAAGTCAAACATTTTAAAAATATGGTTAAGTTGTTGTTGTTGTTGTCGTTATTCCCAGCAAACACTGACCACAAAAAAAACAGCTCAAGTTAACCTCAAGAATATTCTCAGATTAATCTACATCAATATCAGGTAAGGACAACCTTACCCAGCACCAAGCACTCTGTTCTCTGATATATGAATACATATGCATACATTTATTATACTGTATATTGTTAACATACACACTGGGCAATGGGAACCTACCAAGGACTTGGAGCTCTGTCGGGTGGGGGGCACGAAGGGCTTAACGCTGGTAGGGGTCTCTTTCTCGATGGAGTGCCGCCGCTGGGGTGGCATGGGCCGCTTGTCTGGCTGGGGGGTGGAGGAGATGGGCAGGAACCTGGGGGGAGCTGGAGAGAGATCCAGATACACCACATTAGAGATGACATGAGGTATAGTAGGTAAACATGTGGATACTGGAACAGGCAAAGTCTATTTAAGGAGAGAGAGAGAGAGAGAGAGAGAGAGAGAGAGAGAGAGAGAGAGAGAGAGAGAGAGAGAGAGAGAGAGAGAGAGAGAGAGAGAGAGAGAGAGAGAGAGAGAGAGAGAGAGAGAGTGAGAGTGAGAGTGAGAGTGAGAGTGAGAGAGCGCACACAAGGCAGATGGAGAGAGCGAGACAGGGAGAAATAGTCATATAGAGAGCGCAACAGCATAACAAGATGAGGGAGAGTAAAAGAGTGAAAGAGTAAAAGAGTGAAAGACAGCCAGACAGCCTCTTACTCTTCCTGCCGCCTGGTGTGCTGGTCTCTGGGGAGGTGTCCTCCATCATGGAGGGGGACATGCTGGAACTGCTCGGCTCCTCCTGTGGGGCGGGAGGGAGCAGAACAACACATTACAACATGCATTCACACCACATTGCAGTAGAACACACATTCACACCACATTACAACACGCATTCACACCACATTACAACACGCATTCACACCACATTACAACACGCATTCACACCACATTACAACATGCATTCACACCACATTGCAGTAGAACACACATTCACACCACATTACAACACGCATTCACACCACATTACAACACGCATTCACACCACATTACAACACACACTCACACCACATTACAACACGCATTCACACCACATTACAACACACACTCACACCACATTACAACATGCATTCACACCACATTGCAGTAGAACACACATTCACACATTACAACACGCATTCACACCACATTACAACACGCATTCACACCACATTACAACACGCATTCACACCACATTACAACACGCATTCACACCACATTACAACACGCATTCACACCACATTAGAACATGCATTCACACCACACCACACTAGAACATGCATTCACAGTCACACCACATTAGAACATGCATTCACACCACACCACATTACAACATCCATCCACACCACATTACAACATGCATTCACACCACATTAGAACATGCATTCACACCACATTACAACATGCATTCACACCACACCACATTACAACATGCATTCACACCACACCACATTACAACATGCATTCACACCACATTACAACATGCATTCACAACACATTAGAACATGCATTCACACCACATTAGAACATGCATTCACACCACACTAGAACATGCATTCACACCACACTAGAACATGCATTCACACCACACTAGAACATGCATTCACACCACACTAGAACATGCATTCACATCACACCACATTAGAACATGCATCCACACCACATTAGAACATGCATCCACACCACATTAGAACTAGGGGTGTAAATAATGATCGTTTTGAATCGATGCATGGATCCTACTGTCCACGATTCAATTAATCAATTCATCCACAAGATAACTGATGAATCGTTATTAATCGATGAATCGTTTTTTGTTATTATTGCACTTGTGCACTTGCACTTGTTGTGAGACCATTTATTTCACTCATTCAGTGATAACAATACTGATCACACCACACACTCACGTCAGAGTCCGAGCTGTCCAGTTCTGCTAGCGTGGGGGCCTTGAGTAGTCTCTTCCTCTGCGCGAGCGGCTGCGACCCGCCCACTGCTCCAAGGCCAGTCATGCTGCCCGGCGTGCCATTGGACAGAGCCAGCGTGCTGACGGCCAACTTCCTGGGGGCGTCCGGGGTGTCACCTGCAGAACGTCACCAAAAAACGGCATCAGAACCACAATGGAATGGCCCACAAAGTCACACAAGTGGACACAAGCCCCCGCCAATAGTCTATAATATGGCAGCATCATAATAGAAATGATGTCTTGCTAAATGAAGTGTCCCATGCTTAAAGGGGTATGCCATTATTTTGGGGCTTTATACAGTTAAAATCGTTGGCTGGGTATTATAAAGGTGGTTAAGTGTCTTATTTTTCATGTTAAGCGTTGTCTTGCTGTAAGACAAGTTAAAAGAGGGAATATGTCGCTAAGCTAGTGAAAGTCAATGGATCCGTGTAGCATTGTTGCATGCTACATGGATCCATTGACTTTCACTAGCTTAGCGACATATTCCCTCTTTTAACTTGTCTTAAATCAAGACAACAGCTTACATGAAAAAATAAGACACTTTACCACCTTTATAATCCCCAGCCAACGATTTTAACTGTGTTAAGCCCCAAAATAGTGGCATACCCCTTTAAAAAAACTGCAATTGTGCAGATATAACAATAACATATACACAAGAAAACAATGAAGGTGTGCGAGGGGTTATGTCTACTGTAACCCCTGGCACAGAATCATATTAAAAAATGTCAGAACAAGACATCCTCACAGAGAAAACAGTCAAAGACATCTTACAATTTTTTTAAACATGAAAAGAAGGTCGACAGATCTCAGGGGTGAGTCCTGCCTCTTAGACCTCCAATATAAGGCATATAGACATGACTCAATATTATTCAAACCAGAAATGCAGAAAATTCACTTGTCCATAGAAAATGACTTTCCACTGCAGCAGATCCAAAGAAATCTTATAAAATTTAAACAAACTACAGCAGATTGGAAGGTTACATCGTTTTATAAACGGGAACACGAGTTCCATATTTAAGAGAGTACACACAAGGACTACGAAAAAGACAAATGCCATCTCAGGTCATGTCATTCAGACCAAGAAGGGAACGCTCAATTACAGAAATATGATAAGATTACCATCACAACCGCTCTTACGCAACCCAAAAACAGAACTATTCTAAGTGGCTATATTCGATTAAACCATTACAGGCCACAGTCGTCTCAGCATGACAGAGACTTCCCCCAAACCGATTCAGTAACGTGGTTCAATGCTGCCCAATGCTTTCATCCCATCAATCAGCCAAATAGACAAGAGGAAATTAAATGCTTAACGAGATGCATTATTTTCAACACTTCACACAGCATCAGATCCACCACACCCACATATTGACCCAGCAGCCGACCCCTTGTAAATAACATCACGTATAAATAACATGCTGTTTAGCTCACAATCCCCAAAGGGCCATTTCCGTTTTAGCCACTAAAGCAAAAATACAGCTAGAGACCTCTTCATCACCGTCTGAGGCCAAACGGCAGACACTGCAGACTCAGAGTCGAGTAAAAATAAACTGGCTGCATGTTAAATATTGATAGGAGCTAGTGTTACATAACAGCTCTAAATCTATACTAATCCTGCTTCAGAAAGGGGTGAAAATGCTGAGCTTAACCGTATACGCTTGGGCATGTACCCTTAGGGAAACAGCGAGTGGTCACAGTTATCGGATCACAGGTACGTAGGTACGTACGTACGTACAGACATACAGACATACATACAGTACGTAAACACACATAGAAAAAGCTTAGGCCTGGATGCACGCGCGCAAAACACAAACAATATAGGATGTTCGCATACACACACGCACACACCCAATATGGGATGCAAGCGCGCACACACACATACACGCACAGGCACGCACAATATGGGATGCAAGCGCACGCTTACACGCACGCACGCGCGCGCACGCACACACGCACCCGCACACACGCACCCGCACACACAGGCACACACACACGCACGAGCACGCACACGCACACAGACACACACACACACACACACCCAAAATGGGATGCAAGCACACGCACACGCACACGCACACACGCACACACACCCACCCAATATGGAACACACACACAAACACGCTCGTACACACGCACAAGCTCGTGCACACACATACACACGTGCACACGGTATTAAATCACTCATTCTGCACTTCTCAGCAGCATTCACGCTCTGTGGTTAGAGCAGGCATTGGTGGCCAAGGCAGCGAGTGAGCGGTGCAGTCTCTGCGCTGGATACTTTACCTGAGCTCCGGAACAAATCCTGTGGCGTGCTGATGCTTTTTCCAGCTCCTGCACAAGGGGACACACATCCTTTTCAAATACTGTACTAAACGGCACTGCACCACCCAGTCAGCCACTCAACACACACAAGGCAGAGCACACTACACTAGTCTGAAGTGCTATACTTCGTGAGGTCAGTAGAAAACCAATAAGTGTGGTGGACAGAAATGATACAATGGTGAGCATACTCGTGCAGTCTCAGAAGTGAAACAAACATATTACACATAATCCACTGGTGCCAGTATGTCAAATGAAATTAAAAAATGCACTGATTGATGCACGTTGAACTTCATAGTAGTTGTGAACCAAGTGCACGTCACAAAAAACAACAGCAAAGGCACACAGACACTAACACACACACACACGCACGCGCACGCACACGCACACGCACACGCACACGCACACGCACACGCACACGCACACGCACACGCACACGCACACGCACACGCACACGCACACGCACACGCACACACACACGCACACACACACACACACACACACCTCAGCCACATCGAGTGCCAGTTAGGTGGGGTGGTGAGTTAGCTTAGGGAAGAGTGGTGGCACGGCAGACAACAGAAAGGGAGAGAAGATGAGACTTTTTCTCTTTTGAAAACTAGACCAAGCTGCTAACTTCTGTCAAATAGCACTGTAGCTGTTACTTTATAGATATAAATTGTTTAAATCCTTTAGTCTACCCCACTACCCCATCCACCCTATGGGGTGTTCCTACCAGCAATCATCACTAGTGCTTTTTATGGTACACTATCCATTCTGATAGACTGCAGTAATTACCCAAGAAAAGCAATAAAAATTCTACTTATTCTTGTCCTCTGTTTAGATGAAAAATGTTATGGTACACCATCCATAATGATTGACTACAGTAATTACCCAAGAAAAAAAATCCAATTGTACATATTCTTGTCCTCTGTTTTAGATTAAAAAAAAATAAATCTTAATTGTCATTGTATCAGCATCTCATTATTGTGGCATATACTGGGCACCGTCTAGGCTACACTTCAGGAACTTCCAGGAATGAAAAGAAAGATTAAGTGAATGTCACTGAATGCCATTCCCCTTTACGTAATTTCATGCGGCAGCTGCATCGCATCATACAGTGCATCTCTGACCGGCGGATTACCCAGACTGATATTACTAATCCGTGTGTTCCTGTTTCAGTCACAGACTACTGGCATTGTTCCAGACACGAGGTAGCTAATCCCTATGGAATTGCCTGCGTTTGTGTAATAAATACTATCAGATCCATCCACAAGTCAACCCACCCATCTCTCCTAATGAATCACGTCCAGTTCTCATTCGGCACGAGAACAGGACAACAGGTCTTTGGGCAAAAATAATATTTTACTTTGCACTGCGAGTTGTTCTTTTCTATTTGTTGATGCATTTCAATTTGTGGAACAATCAATATGAAAGCTTCAGACAGACCTCTTCTAAAACAAGAGCAGTACAGGATTATTTCATTCTTACTCTATTCCTGCTCCATGATTGAATGTTTTGCGAAATAAAATAAAAAAAAAACCCAACTAAATGAATTGCAAACTCTTTGCTAGTGTATTTTCTAGCATTCCTTTTGTCATTCCTTCAACAAATGTTTTTATTTTAATTACAATTAACAGTTCAAGGACCAAAGTGTTAATAAATCCTCCAGTGATTATGTCCCCTTCCCTCCCTCTTCTCCTCTCTTCTTCTCTCTCTACAACAGTAGTCTGCTTCCAAGCCACAATTGGCAAAACACAGTTGTCATGGTAATGGCTCCCATGAAGGACCACAACAGTAAACAAGGAGCATTTCTCAGTGTTGTGAAGGGGAAGTGAGGGAGATTCCAACAACAATCAGCAGCACAACAACAAGACACCACAAGGAGGGACAAAACACACACACGCACTCACACAGGTGACGTGCCAAAGCCAGGCAAGGACGGTGCAACACAACCACAACAGGTGGGGTGGGGGGTTTATAGTTTTACCTGAAGAGTCAAAACTGAATGACATGCTAAGCGGTCGCATTACTGCAAGAAAGACAAGGTAGAGGGGATCGGTAATAGACACAGGTTGGAGAAGGGAATTATGTATTACAGGGCCAAGGTGGTAGAAGAGTTAGGGGGGGCGGGAGCAGAAGAACATAGGGAAAGGGGAAGAGGAGAATTAAGACAGTCAGTATTTTAGCAAAACAGAATTATTCAATGCCTTGCAGACCTGCATTGAACACACATTGAAGACCCAGCACACTTATGTAACCTGTGGCTTCATCATAAGTGGTGCTGACGTTACCGCCTGCAGTAGAGCTAGCATGTCACTCACACAGATTGCTTGGAGCGGTCACTCAACGCTCAAGCACCAAAAATAAAAAAAAACATGAAATTCAACCTTTTTCCATGCACTCACAATGCAATCGGAATTTAACAACACCCACACACACACTGAACATGTGCAATTTTCTCTTCAAAACACAAGATAAACACACGTAAATAGGTGGCGCTAATCCTCCTAAAGCTTAATGAGATAGTTACGTTACCGTAGCTAATTAGCATAGTGTTTGGTTATCCTCGTACAGAAAACATGCATTTTATTTCCGTTGAGCAACTTAAGCTCACACTTCATCTCCTAGGGGCCCTCGGACATCCTGGCCTGAACAGGAGTCTTGGACATATAGAGGAACAAAAACAACCTCAATCCAATTAAGCCGTTGCATCGCCTCGTTTCCACTTTTACCGTGAGCACACTCAATCAAATTGTTCCCTGGCCAAGGAAATTCCCAAGAATTAAGGTAGGCCAAAGGGCACTGAGGACAGAGTGTGAAAAAATAAATAGGACACTAGTTCAATGGACACCTGAATCGCAGAGGGTTTAAGTCAGTGTGTCAAACTTTTTCAGACCAAGGACCACTTTGTCCCATTTTTTTTGTTTTTCAGGGACCACCTGTAAACTGAATTCACAGGCTTACTCACATGTGGAAATTCTGTTACATGAATTACAGGTCTGTCTTATTGCTCAGATTTGGTTAGCCTTCTCATAATTTCACAAATGTCAGTTATGTGCCATCTTGTCATGGAAAGGCTGACTACAAAAGAAATATCATTGCAGACCACTTCAGCTCTCTTGCGGACCACCAGTGGTCCATGGACCACACTTTAAGTGCTACTTTTATTACATTACATTACACTTAGCTGACAATTTTATCTAAAGTGAAATGGTGACAGTTCCTGGATCAGTGTAGGGATAGGTGCCTTGCTCAAGGGCATTTCAGCCATGGAGTGTGGTGGGAAGTGGAAGGGTGGGATTCGAACCTGCAACCCTCTGATCTAAAGCCCATCTCCTTAACTAGTAGGCCATGCCCACTTCCTGTAGCCCGATGGACTAGATGACGTAACTGGGTCATTTCACGTGAAATCAGACACTTTGGGACCCGACCGACCCGGATTTCGATCATACTTGGTGTGCCTTTTCAGTAGCAAGGTAGCACCCCAGAACTGCATTGGTTTGAATCTGACACTAATATTAAGGGAGAAACAGACTAGGAAAGGTTTACATGTGAGGGTAGGACACTATACATTCAGCCTTGAATATATCAGTCAGTGTTAGTCACAAAAAGATGCCTGTGGTGTTGTTTGAAAGCTCTTTTCTGGCTCTACATATTACACAATCACCTTGGAATACAACTACTCTCAGAATATGAATTATGATGAATTGAAAAATTAAAAATTGAATATCTAAAAAACTCATATTTTAAAATGGCCAGTTCCTTGTCCAAACGTAGCCGGCAATGTCATGAGCAGCACCTAAAATGCTGGTGTTCGGTTTGTTATTTATTTCAGAGAGAATTTGTCTCACAAATATGGCATCATACAGACCACTTACTAATAATATGGTAATACCATAGTAGCACCACATGACAAAACAAAAACAAAACAAAAATGGTCAGTGTCCATGGTCCCAGGTTTCAGAAACTAAGGCAGATGTCCATTTATACACACCAAATGATGATATGTGAATGTTTGAACATTCCTTCTCTGTGTACCTGTGCCATCTTCCCTTTACCGTACTTTAAAGAGATAATCAATGGCTTCACTCTCATTTTGTACTCTACCAGTGCATTGGAAGCAACAGCTGTGTCTTTTGTAGATAATGTATAAGTACGTCCCGTTGCAGTTACAGGTTCCACTACCAGAAGCACATCCTGATGATCCATGACAAGTCTATCTAGTCTGAAGGGAAAAGTGAAGGATGGAGATGGCCCATGAGGATGCAGGAAGTTCAGTTTCACCTCTCCAGTGCTCGGCATACATTCCTCAGCACATGCTAGCCACCAGTTGCCATCATATACAGCTACAATATACCCTTTGATGCTTGAAAATGTAACACATTCCTTTACTGAGCTCACTCTTTCAACTCTGCCTTCTCTGAATGCTGAAAATGGCCTAACTTCCACTGTGTCCATTGACAATGGGCAGAAGCTGTGTAGTTTTTCAGTACCTGGAATAGTTCTTGCAGATTCAAACCTTTTCAACAGGTTCTCAGCTTCATGATGGTACATCTCTGTTGTGGCAAACTGGCAATGGATGTTCTTGATTGAATAGCATCTTGAATTATAAAACTATAGTTTTAAAAACGTTCCTGGTTCAAGGGAGTCAGTCAAGGATAATGTCAAGAACATCCATTGCCATCCATTGCCAGTTTGTTTTGTTTTTGTTTTGTCATGTGATGCTACTATGGTATTACCATATTATTAGTAAGTGGTCTGTATGATGCCATATTTGTGAGTCAACTTCTCTCTGAAATGAATAACAAACCGAACACCAGCATTTTAGGTGCTGCTCATGACATTGCCGGCTACGTTTGGACAAGGAACTGGCCATTTTAAAATATGAGTTTTTTAGATATTCAATTTTTAATTTTTCAATTCATCATAATTCATATTCTGAGAGTAGTTGTATTCCAAGGTGATTGTGTAATATGTAGAGCCAGAAAAGAGCTTTCAAACAACACCACAGGCATCTTTTTGTGACTAACACTGACTGATATATTCAAGGCTGAATGTATAGTGTCCTACCCTCACATGTGAACCTTTCCTAGTCTGTTTCTCCCTTAATATTAGTGTCAGATTCAAACCAATGCAGTTCTGGGGTGCTACCTTGCTACTGAAAAGGCACACCAAGTATGATTGAAATCCGGGTCGGTCGGGTCCCAAAGTGTCTGATTTCACGTGAAATGACCCAACAGTTATTCCTTTTAACCTAGATTTACAAAAAATTCAATTGGCAGATGTACTGATGAAAAATTATCAAAAAATTAACATTAGAGGTAAAATAATATCTGCTGTCACCATCCCATAACAACTGAAACCAATCATGATACGTCACATAATAATAAATAAATGTAAATCTATAGTCTATATAAAGCCAAGCAGAAAGAGGACTCAAATGTCGGTTACATAATCGTGTCAACCTTCTCATTAACCTGCACAAGCTAAACAAACAAAATTTTATGCACACCCGCCCCCCACACCGCACTCCAATTAAAGTCTTTAATTACTGACAACATTATGGAAAATAATATCCCTCAACACAACAGGATGTACGGCATCCACAACATAATATGTGGAGACACACACACACACACGCGCACACACACACACACACACACACACACTAGGATGGAAGTGTGGGTGGGAGAAGAGCATTAATGATGCATAGAAATGGCAGTCTTTCAATTAAGCCGCACACATAAGTCCAGGACAACCAGCAGACAACAGACAGACAGGCACAGACAATAGCCATGCATTGGCCGCCTGGAGCAGAGGTTGTGATGTGGTTTGTCCTCACCTCTGCTCTCTCTCTGGACGTTTCTCTCTCAGAGAACAGTCAAGTAATCATCACACACAGACATGACTTGATGTGCATACACAGGGCCGCTGACAGCTTTTGGATGGGCCCAGGACAAAGTCATCTGTAAGGGCCTCCCAATCGAAAACATGCATGTGTAATGAGAACCCAACTCTGGGCCCCCCTCTGTTCCCTGGGCCCAGGACAACTGTCCCCTTTGCCCCCCTCCTGTCGGCTACCCTGTGCATACATGTAAACATGAGCTTTCATGATGAGCCCCATTAATTCCAGTCACCCGTTAACAGTGTGAAGGCATTTTTGTGGATCATTAAATATATAGCTCAGTGAGTAATGCAGGAAAAATAGCACACTTTAGAGAGAACCAGTCATTCATTCACTCATTATTATGTGCATGTACTGTAGGTATGTTCTCTTTTTGGAATGTGTGGTTGTACGTGCGTGTGTGCGTGTGCGTGCGTGCGTGCCCTTACCTAGTCTGCTTCGCCGCATCATGTCTGGGGAGACCGGACGCAGATTCCGCTCCGACTTGATGCCCTCCAGGAGTCGCTCGTGAAGACTCCGCGGCCGAGGGGGTAGGGACTTCAGCTTGCGGGCCGCAACCTGATTGGACAAGAGCATCATCAGCAGTGAGCGGTACGACTCCCCTCAGGAATACACGCCAACACATTTGACAAAACTACATTATATGCTGCAGTAAAAAAAATAGAACAAAGTGCATAGTGTTTGCATATTTCATAATACTGTACATGGTACGCAACACAATGACAATAGGCACCACAAAGACACTACTTTATCACAGAATTGAAACATGGGAAAACATTACATTAATAAAAAATAAAATAAATCGATAAAGGAAAGGATGACATCATTAAACAACCAAACAGAGAACTATCAACAATCAACAAACAAATAAGCTGGATGAGCCGAGAGGATGATCTTACTGGATTGAGGGGTGGGCGGGATCTGATGAAGTCCAGTATCACCTCGTGGGCACTCTTCTTTAACCTGGGCGGAATGTCACCGTTCACCTGCAGAACAATCAAGGTGAAAACGGACAGCACACAGGTCAGAGGGGTCAAAGGTCAAGGTATGACACTGGTTCTGAGAATGGACAGGGGACATTTTGGGGATCTTAACCTTTTTTATCTTAACCCCCCCTTACCTGTGCCCGAATTGATGTCATTAGCTTGAATCACGCTCCCACTAAGTCAACTACACCAAATAAAATAAACTAGTCATCCGTTGTTGTCACACTTCAGTATTAAGAGTTTACATGTTTTAAAAGACACTCTGAGTTTACGATATACTGTACAACGGTCTGACCACCTGACTGACCAACATTACAGTGTACATACGGTACTGTCGTTGCTGTATGCAACTAAAAACCGAGTTGCAAAACAGAAAATGTGGCCAAAATGGATCCTAAGACATGCATGTTCCAATTGTGCTTGTGCACTTGACCGCATAAGGATTATCATACTAAAGTGAATTAATGAGACGACGCATTCAGTCAAATAAACCCCAACAAACAACTATGAGCAAAGGTCATGCGTGCATGCACGCTCAAGCGCACAAAATGGATAAGGTGGTGGACTTAAAAGAGCAATGAAAGAGCAAAAGACAATCTCCAAAGTCCCATTCCACCTGTGGTTTGCGGTTAACCCATGCCCTACTGTTTAGTCATCTGGAGATAACCAATATCTTAAGTCATGTCTGTCAGCACTGATCAGTGGCCAAGCGCACGGTTATGAAAGAGTGACGGAACCTATACTCAGGGTTGCCAGACGCAACTAACTTGTTTCCAGCCCCATGAATGCACTTAACCCACTTGGAGGCACTAAATCCCACCGAATTTTAACTAAATTCTATTGATTTCTATGTCCATAAATTTACCCATAGATGGTCATCCTACACAGCCAAATTGGGTGAGAAACCACCATATCTGCTAACCCTGCTTGTACAGGTGCTGCCTTGATGGAAGCCTGTGTGTTATCAGATAAGTGAACACTGGGGCTGAACAAGAAGTGACTCAGGGGGAGCTTTACAATAAGGCAATAAATAAAACGAGAAGCTGTGTATGAATCATCAAAATTAAAATGGTCTTTGTTACATGGAATTGCATGTTGCTTTTTTAATAAAGACGGAAATCAGTGCCGTGTGTGTGTGTGTGTGTGTGTGTGTGTGTGTGTGTGTGTGTGTGTGTGTGTGTGTGTGTGTGTGTGTGTGTGTGTGTGTGTGTGTGTGTGTGTGTGTGTGTGTGTGTGTGTGTGTGTGTGTGTGTGTGTGTCAGAGAGATGAGTGCTATGAAACAAGGGGCAATGAAGTTGTCAGCATGAATGGACAGAATTCACCAATCAGGAGAAATGAACATTTTCCTCTCTGCCTTTGGTAGAAAAGACCAACTTACCAGCCACTATGACCCATTACTGAGTTTGTGTTTGGCTAGTAAGATTAACATCCACTATTCATTTTGGCTTGTGCTGGAAAAAAGTTAATTTAGAGCCCTGAGTGAGACCCATCATGACCTTGAGGGTGACCTACCATGACCTTGCGCAGCTTGTATCTCTTGGAGCGGATGTCGTCCATGAGCATCTCGTAGGGTGTGAGCTGGAACTCGATGGGCAGCGGGTTGTACTGCCGCTCCTGCACCTTCTTCAGCTTCACCCCGTGCCTCAGGTCCCGCATCACCTGCACCCAGAAACGAGCCTACACACACACACAAGCATACAGAAACACAGGCATACAGACACACACACACACGCACACAGACACACACACACGCATACAGACACACACACACGCATACAGACACAGACACACGCATACAGACACAGACACATGCATACAGACACAGACACAGACGCACACAGACACACACACACACAGGTCTATAAGATTCACGTGTCCAGCAATACTCTAGTAATGACAGCGAATTGGGTGTGTCGGTGTGTCTGTGCTACCCAGTCAGCGTTCTGTAGTTCATTCAGATCTTTGGCTGGCTCGTCTGGGACATCGCCCTCCATCTTGCGCAGATTCTGAAACAACCAACAAACAAAACAACACATAAACAAACAAACAGTAACAATAAACAACAACATCAACAACAACCATGGCTCAGAGCCCAAAAGACCAGACAGCTTGACGGTCAAACAAACAGATGTGTGCAAATGTGTGTATGCCCCAGCACGCATGCACATTGCACACGCATGAATGAACGTGTGCACACATGCACACAAGGGGCCCAGGATGCCCGAGTTTAAATTAACTGCATCCGGCCAGCTGGCATCAGACAGGCATCAATGACTGTCCGCCGGTGGGGGTTATCCACCAAATCGATGGCCAGTTAATGTAGCCCTTTTACAGTAGTCAAAGCAGACTGGATGGCATAGCAGGGGGTGGCAGAGAGGTCATGGGGTCACCATGAGTGCTCCACTTAATGAACAGCATTATTGGAGCCCTCAGGAAGGTCAGCAGACCGAAAGCTTGGCAAATTAAAAGAAACAAATCGAGGATTTAAATATGCAGACTTTTTTCTTACATTTATTACCGTTTTTTGTTTGTGCTTTTCACCTTTTCAAATCGAGTCAAGTCAAGTGTACTAAATCTATGCAACAGGGTTAGCACAAAAGTTAGAAATTGCATTTGACCAGTCTCCAACTAAAAAATAAGACATTAACAATCTCTTTCTCTCTCTCTCAAACACACACACACACACATTTTAATCCAGTGTGGTGTAATAACTAAACCGGTTAAATACAGTAGCCAAAGCAGCCAGGATGGCACAGCACGGCCAGAGAGGTCATGGGGTCACAATGAGGTTGCCCAATAACAGCAAAGATCTCTGGGAAACAGGTTCATGCTGAGGGCTAGCCTGGCGAGACAGACTTACAACATGAAAACATTAGTCTAGAATAACTTGGTTCAGATAGCTAAGGGCTGTGAGTGGGATCAACCCGTTGTCGTTACGGTTCAAATCGCCCCTGCACCGCGTTGGCCGAATCCACGTCCAATCAAGTCAAAGAAGTCTGGATGGCATAGCGGATACCAAAAGCTCCTGGACAAGGGGTCAGGTGTCGTGAAGGGGTCACCCAATAACAGAACAGATCTCTGGGTAACGGGGTCAGAGGGAAGGTCCACACATCAATATCCGACTAGTAGTGGATTGCATTGCTGTGCTGTGCTGCTGCAGGGCTGCTTTGTGAATGGTGTGGCTTGGTGCCAGTTCAGGTCAGGGGTCTGTGACATTCGTTAGTAGCAGATGCCAGCTGGTGCAATCACAACGAAGGCCAGTGTTACATCATTTAGGTACAGTATACCTCAGACTACTGTGCTGCTGCTGCAGGGCTTTGGTGAATTTCTCAAAACCAAAGTTCCTTACTACATTAGGTACTTTGTTGTTTTCAATGCATTTTTCCATTGGAAACTACCGAAGTTGCTAACAGGCTAACAACTTCTCTTTTGAGAAACTCACCCCTGAATTGTGAATGATATGGCTTATAGCCAGAGGTGTCCAAACGAAAAGGACCACCTTAAAAAAACGAGATGATTCACCTCAAAGGGGCATCCTTAATAAAATTGAAATAAAGGTAAGACACTTGGTGGCGTGAGCCCAACACTTGCACATGGTATTAT